>NW_026938053.1:0-118199 GCF_032062105.1 Saccostrea cuccullata | reverse complement strand
GTACTAGGGATGTGCGATTTTATCGGTATACCGGTATATCGCGATTTTTTGTTGCCTGATACGTATCGTGATACGGAGACCTAAATACCGGTTTTTAGGTACATATTATAAAGTCCAGAAATTATTCATATATTTGTTCAATCTTCCAAATTACAATTGCAAAAAGTATAAAGAATGTTGTTAAAAGTGAAAAGAACGGCATCTTTCCATCCAAACATGATTGATTTTATATACATAAAAATTTCAAGAATGTAAAATTTTGTTTTTCTGGCATATTTTTTAGAAAAATAATGACTTTTCATATAATATCATTGTAAAAACTGCTTTTAAAAATATCATGATATTATCGTGATATTGTGGGGAAAAACCGTGATATATCGCGATACGAAATTTTTGGCGATACCCATCCCTATCTAGTACATTGACTTTTCTTTATAACTTTTGATAGAGAAAGAGATAGGGTTTGTATATTTCATGTGAATTACCTGTGACAAGAAGTTTACAGACATGCTATGATTTTTTGTCCCTTGACTGTTATGCTTGTCCTAATTTTCAAAAATTTTAACTTTGGTGATTACTTTTGATGTCAATGACATATGATAGGGCATTCATATTTGACACAATATGTCATAATATACAATATGCCATAAATAATGGCATCTCATCTAGTAAGATGATGAAAGCAGAAGACAAGAAAATTCTTTGAATTTGCTTGTTGAATTTAATTTTCATGCATTAAAAGAGATTATTTATTTTGCAGATGTAAAGCAGACATGGACCAACTGTCTTACCAAAGGCCTCATCAATTTTAGAGGTGAGTTGGATGCAGAGTTTGCGTTGAAAAAGAAAACCCATAAAGCATTATGGAAAGAAATTGCTGATAAAATGAAGAACGAGTATGGGTTTACTGGTGACTGGCTTCAGTGCCAGTCAAAATTTAACAAGCTTACTGCCAAATACAAGGCTGTAGAGGATGCTAACAAGAAGTCTGGGGAGAGATGGAGATCCATGGAATTTCACAAAGAAATGATGGAAGTTATGGGTGATGATCCAAAAATAACGCCATTAAAAACAGTATCTGTAGGTGTGAGTAAGGGTGTAAGTATAATTACTAGTGAGAAGGGGGAGAAAGAGGAGGGGCATGAGAAGGTGAGTGGTAAAGTAGGGTGTGAGAAAGTGAAGAAAGTGTCTAAGCGTAAGAGGGAGGATGAGTTGATAGATTTGTTGACTGAGGTGAGGGATGACAGGAGAAAGTTTCAGGAGGAGCAGATCAGAGTAAATGAAAGAAAGCTGGTGCTTATGGAGAGATTAGTGTCTTTGCTTGAAAATTAAGTATGTGTTTTCTCTTCTGATATCAGAGATCAAATTAGTAAGTGCATGTCACTAAGACCAGACCAAAGTCAATTTTTATTTGGATTTTTAATATTTTGTGTTTTGATTTAATATTATATTTGTTTGGAAATTTGCTATTTTGTCAAACATCTTAATTCAAAATTTTGCTTAAATTGTTTCAATTTCAAAATTATTTCAAAAGATAATTTTAACTGAAGGTAATATATTCTTAGTTTATGGTCTATGGCCCTACGGAGAATGTTTATCTCACATACTTTTTCAAAACAATGCAATTTTGTAGAATACATGTATTCCAAAAAAAAAAACCCAATTAAAATTTTGTTTTTTTGTTAAAATAATTGAAAGAACCATTCGCATATATTTTTTTGTTACTTGTACTCTGACCATCATTTTTCAAGGTGGTATAGTAGATAGTTTTGTTGTTTTTTTTCTTTTTAAATTATGTTAGAAAATTATTTTACAACAAACAGACTAAGAACAGGTGTAAATATTGATGTGAATTTATTATTAGTTGTTGATTGAACTTTATACATAATTTATATGCATTCAGTGATGATAAAAAAGGATTTTTCCAACCAGAAATTGGATTTAGCTTGATAGCTACAATTTCAGGATACATCATTCTGATCATTGAAAATTTTTAATGTAAATGTTACATAAAAAGCATTTTGTTAAATTTCAATAAAAAGGAAACATTTGTAAATTTAGCATTGTTTTCTTAATTTCATTGAAGTTTATTATCGGTTGGTAGACCAGAAATACTGGGCTAGGGCATTTCTTTTTACGGATCCACTCTGGTTCAAAGGCTCACCCACAGCTGGAGCATCTGGGAAGATACTGGTATCATTGCACATGTCCAGGTCATTATCATTGTTCTGTAGAAAAAGAAATCAAGTATAAAGAGCAAGAATCATTTTTACATGTGTTTCAAATGCCAAAATTCATGACGATTTTTTTAAGTGGGGGGGGGGGGGGGGGGCTTACGTCTATGCACATATTGTGAAGTGTACAGGCTGCTGTTATAACACTTGGAACGTCTTCTAGTTTGGTCATCTCAAGGAATCTCAACCTTCTCCATTTTCCTTTTAACAAACCAAATGCTCTTTCAATCATCTGACGAGTGTTGGAGTGTATGAAGTTGTACCTTTTGTGACACTCGGCCAGATTTCCTGTATCTTTATATGGTGTTAAAATCCAACTGAAATGCAATACAAATAACTTATACATAAAAATAATGTACATGATTTTCAAATCAAGATTTGTTTGTAAAATACTGATGCCCTCATGTGGCATCTTATGACAAGGGCTGAATTCTTTCAAATGCATATCAAACTCAAAAGGTCAATGTCAAATGTCAAAAGTGTTGGTACCGAAGGGATGGCCTTGTTACAAGGAATATACATGTTAAATATGAAGACATAATTCTAGCTGTTCAAAAGTTATGACCAAGGTTGAAGTATTAAAAATGGGTCATACTCTTAGGTGAAGGTCAAAAGGTAAAAATATTTATACCAGATGAAAGTCATAGCTTGTACTGTTCAAAAGTTATGGCTAGGTTAAAGAGTGTTATCTTTTTTTTTTGTAGAAGTATGTCGAATTCCAAGTTCAAGAAGTCAAATTTGGTCTTGTCAAAGGGAATACACCTGTGAAATATGAAAGCCATAGCCCTACCCACTCAATAGTTTATGGGCTAGGTTAAAGTTAACTACAGACAGACAAAAACACTATATCACAGGATCTTTCGATCCAGGGACATAAAGAGTATAATCTGCCCGTTTATTAAATGAATGTTGATTTTAATAACCTTTGCAGTGGATATGCTGCATCTCCAACAATATGTGTATCGCCAGGAAAGAGGTTTTCGTTGGCTTCATAAAGGGGGGAATTTTTGAAGACCCTTGCATCGTGTACAGAACCAGGCCATCCGGATACAATGTCCGTGAACCGCAAAGTATGATCACACACTGCCTAAAAAGTAAAATGAATGGATTACTACTAGTAAATCACAGGAATCATGGAGGCAATTAGTCTTATTTTTAAAACCGAATTATATGTTCACCTGTAAAATAACCGAATAGTCCCGTTTCCTATTCAGATAAGACATGGGATGGTATTTTTCTTGTGGAGCTTTTATCTGAACGTGACATCCGTCGACAGCCCCTAAAACTCGAGGGAAACCCATGAGGTTTTCAAAGCCTTCAATGACTTCATTTGCCCTAGCTCCTGTAACGATAAATTCCAGTTTTATTATTTTACTGAATAATTAAAAAAAAAAAGGGGGGGGGGCACTTGGACATGCTCCGTATAATTTTTAGATATATTGTTTACTGTAGAAAAGAAAAATACTTTTACTTCCCCCAATGATGTCATATTTTTTGTGAAGGGTTTTTTATTATCATTGCCGGCCCCTTATTAAAAGTTGATAATGAAAGCTTATAAATGAACACCTATTATTACACACACACACACACACCCTCACAGACATATGCACTAACCAGTAGGCCACTTGATTTTTTCTACAGAAAGGCATTGTAAAGCGGTACATGTCCTCATGAAGCATCTGTACACGGAGGAATAAGTGACATTAAACCTGTCACTTATTTGTCTGTATCCTTCCATATTTGCCAACATCCATATAGAAATCATTACTTGTTTGGAAGGTTCAATGATTTCTCTGCCATGAACATGTTCTTTTGGGATGTGGCCTGTTGACAGTATCTGTTAATTAAATAAAGTTTACTTCAATGATATTTTGGATTTTTTTTTTTGAAGCCCCCCCCCCCCCCCCCTTCACCATATGTGTACCTAACCGTACATAAATTTCATAACCGGTTATTCATTTTTTTATTGATGACAGTATTGAATAATAAACGTGTCGATTTTTAAAAATACTATAGGATATGATCAAAAGTACATTTTATTATATTATGAAGGGGGATAAGTGCATCGCCGTAATCAAAACAAGTTTGTGTAAAGAAGTCATAGTAAGCTAAAATATTATCACAGTATAAATAATCCTCGTTAAAAAATCTTTTGTGAAAGCTAAATATGACATATGGTATTACTAAGTAAAATATAAAAATATAAGATTTTTAAGTGTAGGTTCAAATGAAATTTGTTATTTACGTTCAAATTCAAATAATTCGGTTATTGTTTTAAATCTTTGATATTTATAAAACACGATTTATTTAAATTGTGAAATTTACAGGAAAGTCCTATCTTTATATAAAGAGGCAAAACAAATAGAAAGATCTTTTTTTTTTTTTTAAATTTTAGCTAGTCTGAACTTATAAAAAATAGGCCATATATGAAGTTAAAAACAGAACTCTTCTACACATAAACATAAACATTAATTGCGACGCTTGGAAGTTTATTTAACGAAATGTTATATGACTCCACTATACATCCATGGATATAAGATACTAGAAAATTAAATTTCAATTCATATGTTGAATCGATTTTTAATTCTGCGCATCTCGGGTACTCTTAATGGGGCGCAATTTTATCTGTTTTATTATTTTATTTTTCTCGCATATAAGCGATCGCAATTAAGTTCTAGAATGGACACTTAAATAATAGTAAATAAAGCATTTCATAGACTTTTTGCAATAAATCCTTTTTTTTTTTTTTTGCCTAGAAGAATTTGTGAACATTACTAAAAATTTTAAAATATATCAAACAAAGAATTTTAAAACGGTTATCAAACTCAGCTATTGAACGCAGCCCTTGGGCAGATCGATAGACTTTGCATTGGAAGCATTTTATATATGAAATGGTGTATTTTCTTGAGCGATTTATTAATAATTTAAAGCATACCTGTCTACAGACTTCCTCAAAAGTCTCTCTTCGCATTCGAAAATGCGAGGAAAATTCATCTGGGGAGTATCCTGGTATTGTTACGTTGAAATAATCAGAAATACGCTGTCGGCTTATTCTTTTTTCTGACAAGAGATGACGTATAACCTCTGGCGTAACATCGTCGTCACAAACATTCATCTCATCGCTTTCAAGTTCTTGAAGGAGAAATATCTTTATTATGCGAGTGTTTCGCTTGGATTCGCATTCCTCCATATTTAGTAATTGTGACGTTACCAACCGTTCCATTAACGTCACCGTTTCCAGGTGACGTCGCCGAGAAGGCAACGTTAATGGAAAGCGCCCTTAGTTTAGCTTTAGCGCTTTCATTTCAAATCTTCAGAAGCTTTATAATACGTAACATAGCAACATAACGTCATAACGTCATAATAAGCGGAACATTACATACAAACGTCTATTGTGACGTCATAGTCAAACTGTGCGGGAAAACTGTAGAATGAAAATAATAAATACAATTTTTACAACGATTATGCTCAATTGTTCAGTCTAGGTTTGAACACATGTATAAAATGTTTTTCTTTCTCACGTCTCTGAATAACACTTTCACTTGAAAGTTTGTAAAAAGGAAATATTGTGAATTGTTTATTTCCACAAGTATCCAAATGTTCACTCAGAGGGATTTGCCGATATTCCGGAGAGTTAATATGTTGTCGGTGGACACGCACCCGGGCACGCAATTGATTGCTCGTTTCCCCGATATAAAATTCTTGGCATCCAGCACACGTTATTACACAACATATTAACTCTCCGGAATATCGGCAAATCCCTCTGAGTGAACATTTGGATACTTGTGGAAATAAACAATTCACTATATTTCCTTTTTACAAACTTTCAACTGAAAGTGATATTCAGAGACGTGAGAAAGAAAAACATTTTATACATGTGTTCAAACCTAGACTGAACAATTGAGCATAATCGTTGTAAAAATTGTATTTATTATTTTCATTCTACAGTTTTCCCGCAAAGTTTGACTATGACGTCACAATAGACGTTTGTATGTAATGTTCCGCTTATTATGACGTTATGACGTTATGTTGCTATGTTACGTATTATAAAGCTTCTGAAGATTTGAAATGAAAGCGCTAAGGCTAAACTAAAGGTTTTCGTGCTTCTTTTTTAAAAAGATTTACCTATATATATATATATATATATATATATATATATATATATATATATATATATATATATATATATATATATATATATATACTGACGTTGAAGAGGCTGTATTTTTTTTTATTCTAAATGACGCATATTTCATTTGTAGTATATTTTTTTTCTTTTGATGTATATGACTAAGTTTACATCTGACTAATATTAAAATGAAATAGATTTAAATGAATAGTTTTTTTTCGGTACAAGAAAGACTCTCTCTATTAATACTAGTATCCATCAGAAGTATTTCGTTCACTGCGAATGGGTATTGAAAGGTCGCATGAAAGGTCCGACTATGCTTTACTTGCATTTGTGAAGACTTTAATGAGCTACAAAATAATCTCGTCTCATGCAAATGCGGCCAGATTGGGAGAGGATCGTACATTTTGACAGTGGTTAGCGACGTTCCAAAGTTTTCACTTTAGCAAATCAAAGTTCCAAAATTTTTACTTTGCTTCTCTAGTTAATTATATTAAACTATAGAAAACTATGAAGTTTTCTTTAGTATTTTTTTGTTCGGGACATGTCCGTTATCTAACATCAGCCATGAGTGAAACAAACTGTCTAAATTTCAGACTTATATTAAGCAGAACCGACTAACAGGCGGTTATAAATGGTACATGTATACCATTCTTTACTGACAATTGCAGTGAAGACAGACTGAAATCTTTCTGGTTTGGAATAGAATTAACAACTTTTGAATAATATAAGACATTATTGTTTCTAATTATTCTAAACATAAAGTACAAAACTTTGATATGCTTGGACTTTTGTTATTTAAAGCATATGGTATTCTTGGCGCTACATAATTTGATGTTAAATCGATTCCACATGGTCACTAGCTCATTTGATTCTATACATAACAAGAGGCCCAGGGCCACATCGACTCACCTGAGCACATCGACTAGGAAAAAGCACATATCGGATAAAAACTGAAAGTTTACTGGGGGAATTTAACCCCCATGGGTGTCATGATTTGAAACAAAATAGAACCTACACTACCTGAGGATGTTCCCATATAAATAGAAAAATATCACTTATCATGGCTTTCAAGAACTTTTAAAGAAGATTTTAAAAGGTTTCCCTATACATCCCTACGTAAAACTTTGGACAGCCATTTTGGGCCCACCATAGCCCCAGGGGTCATGATTTGAACAAGCTTGAATCTACACTAACTGAGGATGATTCCACATAAGTGTAATCTTTCCTGGCCCAGTGGTTCTTGAGAAGAAGATTTTAAAAGATTTTTCCAATATATTCCTATGTAAAGCTTTAGTTGGCCCTTTTGGCCCCAACCTGGCCCCGGGGGTCATGATTTGAACAAATAAGAAATCTGCACTATCTGAGGATGAATCCACATGTGTTTCATCTTTTCCTTGCCCGGTGGTTCTTGAGAAGAAGATTTTAAAACATTTTTCCTACATATTCCTATGTAAAACTTAGGTCAGCCATTTTGGCCCCCCTCTAGCCCTGGGGTTCATGATTTGAAAAAACCTTGAATCTACACTACCTGAGGATGATTCCACTTGAGTTTCATCTTTCCTGGACCAGTGGTTCTTGAGAAGAAGATTTTAAAAGATTTTTCCTATATATTCCTATGTAAAACTTTGGTCGGCCATGTTGGTCCCAACCTAGCCATGGGGGTCATGATTTGAACAAACTTGAATCTACACCACCTGAAGATGATTCCCAAGAGTTTCATCTTTCCTGGACCAGATATTCTTGAGAAGATTTTTAAAGATTTTTACTATATATCCCTATATAAAACTTTGGTTAGCCACTTTGGCCTCACCCTAGCCAAAAACTTGAAATTACACTACCTGATGATGATTCCACATGAATTTCTTCTTTCCTGGACCAGTTGTTCTTGAGAAGAATATTTTTTTATAAATGCTATTAATTTTTAACAAATTCATATTATCTCCTTTTGGATGAAGGCGTAACCCTTCATCTGAAGAAACTTGAATACCAATGACCCAAGGATACTTTGTGCCATGTTTAGTTGAAATTGGCCCAGTGGTTCTTGAGAAGAAGATTAACATGTGAAAAGTTTACAACAACGACAACGCCGACGACAGACAACGGACAAATTTTGATTAGAAAAGCTCACTTGAGCCTTCGGCTCAGGTCAGCTAAAAGTAGCACAAATACAAGGAAAGAAAGAAACACGAAAGTCTTTCAGTGTGCTGTCTAGTTGGCAAAAATAAGCACGAGCTAGATTTCTTATTGCAATGACATTTATTCAATTTTAATTTTTTTATTTTGTTTTTTATTTCATTTTTTATATTGTTTTTTTATCGTTATTTATACCAAGGGGGGGGGGGGGAGTTGAAAAACTCTTAAGTCGAGTTTGTTTTAACTATTTCCAGAAAAAAGTGAATCTTTTCTATTTTTTGTTCATTTTTTTGTTCATATCTAATGGACTAATCAATATACTATATATATATATATAAATTGTTAGTTATTTTCTGCAAAACGACTCAGAATTAAGTAGTTTCTTAGAAATTCAAGTGTATCAGACGTCATTTTGAATCGCTATTTTGAAGTAATTAACAGATCTCTAATTTAAATGACTTAATTTTCAGATTTAAAGTGATCAAATTAGTGTTATTAACCTTTCATAAATAATGTTTATAAAATTGAGGTAGGGGAGACGTTTTCGTTTCTATAAAACCAGTGTAATGAATTTAATTGAAAAGTAATTGTGAATTACATGCCTTTTTGGAAAGTAATTACCGGGTAATTAAATTACCATTACCTGTAATTGAAATTTTGGTCAATTACACATTACTTTCTATTTCATAGCAATTTGTAATTAATTACAGTCAATTACCATTACCCATTACCATTACCCCATCCCTGATAAAAATTTGGTCTGCCATTGTGGTCGCCATTTTCATGAAGGCCAGCATATTTTTTTCGGATTCATCATACACAAAATAGGTAAAAAAAAAAACTAAGCTAGATCAAGTATAATTATTTGCCGTTAGAGGTATTTTTTTTCTACCGGTATAAATCGGACCAGACTTAGCCACTAGAGTCCAAGCGTAAACTCTCAGAGAGGGTGGCATTCCGATTTTGTTGACGTTCTCCCGAAATGGTACTCTCCTACTGACACCATTGTGATCTACCTCGGGAGTTTAACTTCTACGGGAGTCCAAGAGTAAACTCTCAGAGAGGGGTGGCAGTCGATTTTGTCAGCTTACTCGATTTGGAGATGGAATATAATGTACATTTGGACAGTTACATTCGACCAGGTAAGATCAGGTCCAGAATACTGCAGAACAATTTCTTGATTAAGATAATTAATTTTGTCAATGGAAATAGCTATGTAATATATTGACGGTGCGATCGTTAGGGCGAGCGCATATACTTATCAATTTTCATTTAGATTGGACATGTAAATCCGCACGTGACATTATATGTGTATTAGACTCTGACGTCATATGACGTCATTTATGTTGCTTTACCAAACCGAAGCCTGAACAAGGCTGATTTCATTCAGTTTATGACTATCTTTCTGCAATAAAAAGATAAATTATCAAAATCAAGACAAGTTTATTATTCGTTTATCTTGTGTTGTTATTCTCGCGAGAACGTTGCTTTAGAGTTTGTGTATGAAGCGATGTGGGTCTAAATTACTGCGGTAAAAAAATTCTATGGAATGAATGAACAGTAGTCCGAATTTTCTCTTTGCCCAGGCGGGTCATCAGAGCTTGCCGGTACGTGCATCGATCGCTTTGCGACCCTCGCTATTAATCTATTCAAAATAGCTTGGTAAAGCATTTTATATGCAATCAAAAGTCTTTTACAAGTCCTATATGACAATGTATCATGAGTTTAAAAAAATCATAGATACTTGTTTGATTCTAACTGTTGAATACTTTTAATTAAGCAAAAGACGAATTTCCATTTTCTTAACAGCTTGGGTACACTACCGTTATTGGAAGGTAATTTTCAGCACAATGTTTTTGTCTCTACTCTAGCATTTTACAATTAATTGAATGAGTCCCTAAGCAAGACAGTCTACTATTTGTTAATACAAATTAGAGGCGACTTATGGTTTTCGTCGGTTTACTGCATACTTTATTTATTTCATCAACAAAAACAAGTTTCTTTTTTACTTTATACAGCTGAAATTGAAAGATTATTTTCCAAAGACACTGCTCAATGCTCACATTTAAATTGTAGTTTTAATTGATAAATACAGTGGACCTTCAGACATCCGGACGCCAGATATACAAATGATTCAGTATCCGGATGATTTTTCACCGGAACGAAATTTTTTAACGTTATTTTGTCTTTTTTAATTGATAATTCAGGTATTCGGACACTTCTCATATCTGGACAATTTGACTAGGAACCGAAGCGTCAGGATAAATGAGGTACCACTGTAGTTGCTTCCAATACGAACCGTACAAACCTTGTGAGTGACGTTTGCATGTCCTACTTTTGATATTTGATTGAGGGGTTTAATGATAATTGTGCACATTGTACTTCTGTCTAAAACTATGTAAAGAAAACTGATAGCCAATTAACATGTAAATTTAAGCTGACGTGTCGTCAGATAATCTTTTGGTCTAGACCTGTTTAAGTAACTCTGCACTCCCCTGTGCCCGATGAGGCATGAATAAGTATGAATGTATGGTTAAGGCAGTGTTTGAAATAACTGTTGCTCAACTGCCTGAGATGCACACATATTTGTCACAGGCAAACAGATTTGTAACAGATTACAGATTTGACAACCGACTGGACATGAAAAACTTTTGAAAAACTTGACCTTGGTCATGACTTTTAAATAAAAAAATAAAGGGATTTTCTCATTGGGATTCAAAACCAAGGCGCAAATGGATCATACCAAGGAAATTCAAAGAATTGTGGTCCCCCGCTTACTGTGTCTTTCTGGGTAAGATGTCATTGTTTTAATGACATATTGAGTCTAATATGAACACCCTGTCAAATGTCATTTATTTAGAAATTATCACCGAAGTTGTTTTTTTTAAAATAAGGTCATTCGTGCCTATCAAACTCAGGGGTAAGAAATCATAGCATGCTCGGAAATATCTTGTTACAGGTAATGCACATGTCAAATATAAAAGCCCAATCTCTTCTCAATATAGGGCATAAAATGTGTTTGTGAAACAATGATGACCAGTATGGAAATATAACAAAGATTTAACTTTTCTTAAATGCGAATTAAATTTATTATTACCCAAAGTAGGGTTTTCAGACAAGAAATACAATTGTGGAATACAAAATCCCTAGCACCACCTGTTCAAAAGTTATGGTCAAGGATATTTTTGAAAGGTAGGTCAAACTTCAAGCTGAAGGGTTCTGGGTTGTTGATTTCCTAAGAAAGGTCACAAGTAATACATAAGGGAAAGATTAAAACCCTAACGGTTGAATAGTTATGGCTAAGGTCAATTTTTTTTAAAAATATGTCAATCTCCAAGGTCAAGGGTCAACGTTCTTGGTATTCAATGAAAGGTCTTTTTGCAATAATAACATCTGTGAAATTGTATAAAAGCCCTAGCCCTTACCGTTCAAAAGTTATGGTCAAAGTTAAAGTTTTTTCGAGAGCACGGACATCTCTAAGGTCAAGGTCAAAAGGTCATAGTAAATGGTATGCAATGAAAGGTCTTGCAAGAAGAAATACATTTGTGAAAAATGAAAGTCCTAGTTTCTACCATTCAAAATATATGGTCAAAGTAAAAGTTTGGAATTTTTGTGTAACAGTGGGTCAAACTCCAAGGTCAAGGTTGGAAGATAAAATATGGTGGTACCCAAAGAAAGGTCTTGTCACAAGGGATACACATGAAAAGAAAATGAAAGTCACAGCTCTGCTAAATCATAAGTTATGTGCAAGGTTAAAGTTTTTGTGACGGACAGAGAGACTGACGGACAGACGGACAGGTGAATGAGATTTAATGTCCCCTCATTTTTGCGAAAATTGGGGACAAAAAATAGAGAGAAAACTTGGAATGATTTAAGTAACAATCGTTTAAAATCTTCTCAAGAACAGCAAAGTGGTGATATATGGAAGCATTCTCTGGTGATGTAGTGTATAAAATAAATTGGTCAAGTTAAACCCCTCTTTGGGTAGGATTGGGCCACAATGGGGATCAAAGTTTCACACTGCAATATGTAGGGGAGAATATTTCCTAGTACAGCAAAATCATGATTAATATTGTACTTATATGGAAGTCATTGGAAGAAGCCTCAAGTAGGGTAGATTCAAGTTTATAATGCTGTTTAAATTTTACTAATGTAAGTAATGTTAAATCTGGAGATATATTGCAAATGATGAAAAATGCATCAGTAGAAAAGATATTTCACATACAGCAAAACTCGGTAACTACGAACATGAATATAGCAAATTCACGGATATAGCCAAATTATTTTAGATCCCTAACTATATAAATTTTACAAATTCCTTATAAGGATATAACGAGTAAGGGGTGTAGCAAAGTAATTTCATATACTTTTAATTTTACAGTCTTTCGTTGAACAAGTTCGACTGAGACAGCCATTTTTCGTCACAAGTGACTTGCATAGTGACATCATTTTTATATTGTGACGTCACAAACAAGGAGCAAAACTTAGTTCAGCAAATGCTTTTTATAAAACTTGTGTATGGCTATGCGTGTACCATTTTTTTCTAATCTGTATAGTGGTTTTGTAGATATAGAGATAGTTTGCGAACTTTTTAATCACTCCTCGTAATATGAAACAGTTTTAATCCAATGCACCTATAAAATATGGTAAGTATGAATAGAATTTGCTGGCTTTAAAAGCTATAAAGCTATACAATAATCTCAGGGGGTAATTTTTTTTAGCAAAAACTTAATAATATTATATAACAATGGCAACTTTCAAGGTAAAAATACATGTGTATGTGTTGAAAGTACATCAGATAGCTAATCCATTGATTATTTACATCTATGTATTCATTGACTGACATTTATACAAAAAAAATTCCAACACTATAGAGAACCTAGATTCAGGTAAAATGTAAGATATCCAAGAATAGAGAGAACCTAAAAACTTGTACTTTCTCTTTTTTGTAGTTTAAGTTTAGTTATGCTTAGAAAATATCTATTGTAGGAATATTTGTTATACAGGTTCAACATACAGTCAGCCTCTCATATGAAAATAATCCAAAGGTCAAATGCTTGTTTCAAAGTTGAGGTAAATGAACACTTTTTAATAGACTGTGTTATATTCTTCCAAGCAAAGTTTGGGATACCACAAAGTCTGTTTTTCTGCCTAGATCTACTTGTCTGTAATTTTATTTTGTCCAAAAGTAATATATTTGTGTCAGAATCTTCTTAATGTTTGGCAATTTCATTTGAAAATTGAATAATATTATTTAACATTCTAAATTCAATTGACAAAATAATTAAATAAAATTGCTTTTTATGATTTTTAAGCATGAAGCATATTTTCCAATAGTTAAGTTGTCTTGCAAAATTCAATTCAATTGTCAAATTATTAAAAAAATTCTTTTCATAATTTTATTATGAAGTATATCTTCCAAAAGTGTCTTGCAAATTACATCATAGGATTACACTAAACACCTAGCTAGTATAAAATATAAAACATTAGTTTTATCTCGTATCAGATCTGTGTCGGTGAATTGGGAATACATTTGTTTGTTGATGATAAGTTACTGTAAAAAACTTGTAGATATGATTTTGTAATTTAAGAATTATTTTATTTTATTTTTTGAAATTTTTGTACAGACCATTCTGTGCCACAAAGAAATTGTTCAGGAAGGGAGAACTGGTAGATTTGCATTTTTGGAACTGTTCAAGGAGATTTACAAAATGGTCATGGAAGATCAGATGGAGGACAACTGAAAAAAAATGAAAGATACAAAAGGAAAAAGAACAAGGAAATATAGGGAATAATTATGAAATGGGGAGGATGTATGCAATCTTGTCTGAATTTGAGCTGTAATGATTTCCCATTCTTAGATTTAATAACTTGATTATTCATAAATTTACCATAGAGAATACATGACAAATGTTATTGCTGATATTTAAATTTTGCTATGGTCACGTTCATGTCATATGGTATTTTTATACAAGTACATGACCTAATTATGTTATTCATTTGTACATGTATACATGTTTAACTACTTGATCCGTTTGCTGAATCATATAATTTGTACTCATTCTAGAGTATGTTAAATACAAGTATCGACAAATGCTACTGACTTGTTTGTATATTTTCTTATTAAGAATGTACGCTGAGAAAAATAACTTATTTCTCTTGAATAAAATAATTTTATCAAAAAAGTTGTGTAAGCATAATAAGATATTTTAAAATATTTAACCAATGTAGATCATTGTAATGTAATGAATTTTCATCTAAAGCAGAAATATCTGATTTTTAAATGTGTACAAGAATGTGAAAAATATTGAAAGAGAACACACATAAGTGTTTCATATGAATTACATATTATGCCTTTTTCATATGAATCTCATATGTAGATGGCTTGAAACACACATAAGTGTTTCATATGATTTACATATGATGCTTTTTTTCATATGATTCTCATATGTAAATGGCTTGAAACACAATTACATCATTTATATGAAAATCATATCAACAGTCTCGTTTAAAGTCATCATTTTGTAAATTCTATGGTCAATACAATGACCTTGTCAGCAAATACAATTTATCATAGCTGCAGATCTGTAGCTATCCGGAAAATATATATATTGATAGACCGGATAGCTACAGTGCCACCCATTTAAAAAACTGTATATTTATTGCGCACAAAAAAGTGCGCTCGGTTTTCGATTTATTTCTCCATGTTCCTAAAACTGAAATCTCATAATATTACTTACCGTGTGTTCCTAACATATTCTTTGACTCTTTCCACAACAAAACATTTGTCATAATTATTTTTAATAGTCCTCCTGACCCCGATAGTGTAATCATCGAACATTTCGATTATATATACTGCCATTTTGGTTTCAAAGATAATTCGGTCCAATATGCTTCGTTAAGATGTCAACTACGAATTTAATTGATAAAGGAAACAGAAACTTTTTAAAATCATCCCTCTTTTGCAATTGAGGTAAAAATTGGGAAGAAATAATCAAGAACCGAGCGCACTTTTTTGTGCGCAATAAATATACAGTTTTTTCAATGGGTGGCACTGTAGCTATCCGGTCTATCAATATATATTTTTTCGGATAGCTACAGATCTGCAGCTAAATTTATCATTGAATGAAATGCTGACTGACGTTTTTCATACCAATTGTTAGTCCATTATTTATAAACTGAATTGACCACGGATTTTTTCCGTTATTTCCTGATTATGACAACGAGCGCACGGCGGGTGTGACCGGTCGGCAGGGGATGCTTACTCCTCCATGGCACCTGATCCCACCTCTGATGTTTTGGAGGTCCGTGTTTGCTCTGCTCTTATTTTGTATATTTGTTTAATGGACGTTGAGATTGAATACTGTTCGTTATTTCCATATCCTTCTCATGTAGTTATTTTCATATGATTCACATATGTGGATCATATGTAAATCATATGATTTGCTTCATATGATTCATATATAATGTCCTTTTTCAATGTTTCTCATATGAAACAAATCATATGAGAATCATATGGTAATCATATGTGGATCATATGTGGCTAAGTTGCCTGTGTACCTTTTGATGTATTCTGTTTTCAATTAAATATTAGGTACTCGTCGACTTGTTGGGCATTACACTTAATTCAAAAATGCAGATAGATGCACTGGTTGTAAAAAAGGTAAGAAGCTTTTATGATAAAAGAGATAGAGTTTGAAATGTTGCGCGATTTATTATAATGTGTTTAAGGCCATACTAAGTCAGAAAGAAAAAAATACACTGTGATCATTAATTCTTTATTCACTTAGAGAATCAGTTCTGTAGTTTTGTCAAGCATGACAAAGCATTCTTAGAATACTTCAATTTGTTAAAAGAATTTTCCTGATCATAGTTTCATAAGAAAACACCTATGTAAAAATATGAAAATAACGAAATATGATGAATGTCATTAATCTAAAATGATAACGAAAAGCATAATCTGTTATATGAAGAAGGTAATCAAAACCAGTTATTTAAAGCAAAAATCCTTCCCCAGTGCCTTCAGTCAATAAATATTAATATACGTACATAATTAAGATCAGACGACACGTTCCTCAAATATTTGTTTTGTATCTCTTGGTAATATATAAAAAAATGTTTATATTTTTTCATTCTCTTCTGATTTTTACATTGTTTTTAAATATAAGTACACCAAAAATGATGAAACAGGCCATTCAGAAGATTACCTATCTGGTAAGGTACCCTTTACTTTTGTTAGGGAGTTAAGTACCTATAGTTTACTGACAAATTATAAGAAAAAATCATATTTTTTTTTAGGAACGTGTCATCCGACCTTAAACACATTCAAATATAGTCATATTATAGCTTTTAAAGCTTATTTTGGATATGATGAACCATGCATTCTAACGTTGAATTTATTATTTCACTCTCATCGTACGTATGTCTGATAGGCTAAACATCAAATTACATCTGTCAAAAATGTAATTTAATATCTTATTCAATACTGAAAGAATTTAAATAGTTTTCTACGAAAAGGGTTTGTTGCAACAAGTATTCTTTACTAGCAAAATTGTGATTTGTGAAGCAGGGGTCTTGAAGATACTTAGATACCTAGTGACTTCATTTATTTTTTTTTACAGTGGAAAAGGTACGAGAAAGCAACCCCAACGCTTTTTACAAAGTTTATGCAATTTTAAATTATTTTAGAATTCCTAAACAGTGAGAAGTTTGATAGCCAGTAAAAGAATATGCTTTTTTTAAATGATTCTGCTGGATATTTTTTTGTCGTTTGTATGTATTTAGTGAGAGGGGTTGAAATATTGTATACCTATCGGGCAATCCGTTGTTTATGAGAAATGATATTTTTTTTTGTCTTTAAAACCATTGACAAGTTTTAAAATGATTTACATAATTAATGTTTTCCTGTTTCGAACAATGTTTAGTTTCTAAAAAAAACCCCGAAAAACATACATATTTACAGGAACCTGAACCGACTTTTTTATCTCATTATCGAATTGCTATTATTTTTTTAATAATATTTATTTATAAATTTATCTATACATTTATTACTCCTTTATTGCAATATTATTAAGTATGCAATTTTATTCAGTGAAAACAAAGAAAATCGTTACCTTAAAACAGTTACTGAAAATTAGCTTTTGCTGTGAAAGAACCAATCAGTATTTTATAAAATGTCAAAAAAAATAGCTCACCCTCATCGTCCAATGACTGCATGAGCAGGTAAAGCCATACAAATCAACAAAGGTAGATGTTAACCAGCAATATTCATTCTGTAATTCATTAAAGGATTGAAATAATATTTTTTAACACAATTGAAATATATGGTGATAACGAATAGTATTCACCCTCAAAGATTCATTAAGTATATATAATAGGAGCGTAGTAAACACGGGCCTTCAAAACATCGTAGGTTAGATCAGAGGAGTGACCGACCCCTGCCGTTAGATCTTGTCCTGATCGAGATAACAGAAAAATACATCGACAATCAGTAAATATTAGACTAACAATTAGGTATGAAAAATATCAATAAGCATTTGACTCAATGATAAATTGTATTTCCTGACATGGTTGTTGTATCGCCCTTAGAACTTAGAAACTGATGACTTTTAACCAGACTGCTGATTTTGCGCCAAGCCGATGTATGTAATACATGAAATAGTTTGTAAAAATAATAATGTAAAAAGAACTAGAGGTACGCTGAGCACGAGCTCACTAATGATACATCCCCCATCGTCCCCCACATGATAATAATGACAGAGTCACTGTTTTGCTCTTTGAGACCCTAAATTAGTGTGAGATCAAAAAGTAAAATAGGAGATGCACAAAAGATTATATATTAAAAAATCTTTGAAAGTATTGTGGCGGAGTCATATTTATTTAAAATAAATATTTTATCTTTATTGAATAACTTAGTGAGCCATAATTTACTATATGCCATATTTGATAGTAGTCTCCATTCATGAATTCTACTCACAAAATCTCATTGGCCAGTAAATTTGTACCCCCTTGTTTAACCGGTTTTTCTGCTATATATACTGAGGCATGGGCCCATCCCTGTCAGTGCGGGAAATTTAACTTACATATTACCAGCTGCCCGTTGTCACCACTTTAAAGGTAATTTTCTTAGTCTATTAAATTTTTGTATTTTATTTATTAAGTCCAAGTCATAAGCTCAAGTGTTTTTCATATTTTTGAGAGAAAGATATTTTAAACTATGAAATTGACGTTTTTTGGCTTAGTGAACTTAAATTTTCTTATTTTTGAAGTGAATATGAAATAAAAGTATTTTGTCTCAGTGTCTATGTGTATTATGATATTGTATATATGTTTTTGTATTTGTAGATCTGCCATTGCTTTTTCATTCCTAATAAATTTATTAAATTGAACCTGCGTTTTCCATTCCCGCTTGGTTTAGAATTAGGATTAGGAGCCATTCTATCGCAAATCAAAGACGGAAAACAACATGTCATCGCCTATGCTAGCAGATCCTTGAGACCAAGTGAAAGGAACATGCAAAATTATAGTTCTCGAAAACTGGAATTACTATCATTAACCTGGGCAATAACAGAAAAATTCAAAGATTACTTATTGGGATCAAAATTCACAGTGTTCACTGATAACAACCCGTTGTGTCATCTTAACACATCAAAACTCAGTGCAATTGAACAACGCTGGATTTCAAAGTTGGCTATGTTTAACTTTGATGTGAAATTCCGACCAGGCCGCCATAACGAAAATGCAGATGCTCTTTCACGTATCAGTGATCCTGATGATTCATCGCGGCAAAGTGATTTAGAGATTCTACTAGAGAAGTTCTCCGATTCTACGAAACTACCCTCGGATCTACAGAAACAAAGTACCTCAAGTGTAATTGTGAATGAAGTTTACGACACTTTTCCATCTCTGAAACCAGATGAAATACAGTCTCTTCAGTCAGCTGATTCAAACTTAGCAACATTTCTGAAGATTTTCAATAAAGGATCTAAACCAACGAAAACAGAAATCAGAAAATTACCAAGATCTGTGATTACATTAGTAAGACAGTGGGATAAAATTGTAGTTGTGAAAGGAATTCTTTACAGAGTGGTAACAGATCCTACATTAGGAGATTTAAAACAACTTATTCTTCCCAGATCATTATGTGAAAAAGTGTTATTCAGTTGTCATGACAACTTGGGCCATCAAGGGATAGAGCGCACATTTTCTGCTTTTCGTTCAAGATGTTATTGGCCTGGAATATTCAATTCTATGAAGGATTATTGTAAGCGTTGTGAACGTTGTGTAATTTCCAAGATGCCTCAACCAGCTATACGCACTACAATGAGCCATCTCATCGCATCTAGACCTCTGCAAATTCTAGCAATCGATTTTACTGTTTTGGAACCAGCGCATGGAAAAGAAAACGTTCTTGTGATGACTGATGTCTTTACAAAATTTACGCAAGCTGTTCCAACAAAGGACCAGAAAGCAGATACCGTTGCGAATGTTCTTTTAAACGAATGGTTTTTCAAGTATGGTGTTCCCGATCGTATTCATTCGGATCAAGGCCGAAATTTTGAAGCAAATATCATTGCTCAACTGTGTAGGATGTATGGAATTACACGATCTCGAACCACACCTTACCACCCAGAAGGAAACGCCCAGTGCGAAAGATTTAATAGAACCCTACACAACTTATTGAAGAGTCTTACACCTGACCGAAAGCGACATTGGCCAAAACATCTCCCCGAATTACTATTTTCCTACAACGCAACACAGAATTCAACAACCGGATACAGCCCGTTTTATCTTATGTTTGGACGTCATCCCAAGATACCCATCGATTTTCTACTTGGAGCTTTGGACAGTGACGATGATGATCAAATGACGACTGACGAATGGATCAAATCTCACCAGGACCGACTAAAGTATGCGTTCGACAAAGCAAGTGATCATACGTCTCTGATGGCCAAAAACAGGAAGTCGACCAACGACAGAAAAGCCTTTGACCCGGAATTGAATACTGATGACAAAGTGTACGTTCGAAACCGTCAAATCCGCGGCAGAAACAAAATCCAAGATTCATGGGACTCTACTGTGTATCGTGTTGTGAATATTTCAGGAAATGTCGTTAGTGTCGTGTCAGACGATGGCTGCCAGAAAACCTTAAACCGCCGTGATGTGACGAGATGTGTTTCCTAAATAACGCTATTACTTATGCAAAAACTTTTTGTTACTTTTGATGTTCATATGTATATTTTTCTGGAGAGTATGTGGCTATTATTGAAAAATGTATTTTGATAGAATATATATTTTTCATTTATCGAGACGCTAAATTTAAAGCTGGGGAGTATGTGGCGGAGTCATATTTATTTAAAATAATTTTTTTTATCTTTATTGAATAACTTAGTGAGCCATAATTTACTATATGCCATATTTGATAGTAGTCTCCATTCATGAATTCTACTCACAAAATCTCATTGGCCAGTAAATTTGTACCCCCTTGTTTAACCGGTTTTTCTGCTATATATACTGAGGCATGGGCCCATCCCTGTCAGTGCGGGAAATTTAACTTACATATTACCAGCTGCCCGTTGTCACCACTTGAAAGGTAATTTTCTTAGTCTATTAAATTTTTGTATTTTATTTATTAAGTCCAAGTCATAAGCTCAAGTGTTTTTCATATTTTTGAGAGAAAGATATTTTAAACTATGAAATTGACGTTTTTTGGCTTAGTGAACTTAAATTTTCTTATTTTTGAAGTGAATATGAAATAAAAGTATTTTGTCTCAGTGTCTATGTGTATTATGATATTGTATATATGTTTTTGTATTTGTAGATCTGCCATTGCTTTTTCATTCCTAATAAATTTATTAAATTGAACCTGCGTTTTCCATTCCCGCTTGGTTACAGTATCATTAGATTTTATTCAGTAGTATAGTAGATGTTGCGGATAAGAGATGGGTACCCTTCAATATTATAGGAAAAATGACGGTGTCAATGCTCGAAAAGCCCAAAATATGTGCCGGTAGAATACGAGGTGCACAGTGGCACTAGGTTTTGTCTCATTTGATTTCATTCAGTGCTAAAAGAGGAGTTGCAGATAAAAGATTGGCACGCCAAAGTGTAACAGACGGACGGACGCACAAACAGTTACATCTAGATGGAGGGACAGCAATACGGACGGACATCCCGCTTGTATCACAGTCAATGCAATTGTGCCTAACTTTTTTAATGTTTATCTCAATTGATATTATACTAATTTTAACTTGATGTTAGTTTAATGTTCCTTTGGCGTTAAATTAACGTTAAATTTGTTTACACCATTTTATGTAATTTTTTAATATAAGTTTAACATTAACATTTTAAATTGGCTTGTGTTTCGTCATAGAATTAAATTTTTTAACCAAAATATAAACATCACTGATTTCGTTAAATAGTTAATTTCACGTTTTTGTTAAGTAAAATGCGATAAATGTGATTTTTTTTTTGCAACAATAATTAAGAAATATATGACTTATTTTATGTCTTACTTAAAGCAATATTAGTTGCCAATTACTTTTAGTGACATTTGAATTTAAGATGTAAATATGTCCAAATTTTTGAAACCGCACTTCTTTTAAACAATGATGTACTTGCAAATTTTGATAGTTGTGATGCTAGTTTATTCAAACAAAATCAAACAAAAATATAGATACTGATTTTGAGCAGTCTGGACTTGGTATTGGAAAGATGTATGAACTATCTACTAAGCAGCAAAGTTGAGGGAATATAATAATAAACTTGCATACATCGATTCATATACTAGTCTAAAACGTATGAAAGATACCGAAACTTTGTTGAGACAACTATTATTTTACTTTCAAAACTTTCCAAAAAGGATGAGAGTTTTTCAAGTATAATTTGGAACTTCAAAATATTCATCTAGACCCAGAAAAAAGAAAATCAAAACTTCCAGAAGGCTTCAGAGGGAATGTCAAATCAGATAGTTCAGTTTTGTTATATCTGTAGGTGCTGCTTTGCATGACTTTGAGGCAATTTTTATGACTTTAAACAATTAGTTGACCTGAAAGCAATAGGACTCAATAAGAAAATAAATCTGTTAATTTTTTTGGGAAACCATTCAGTGCAGTTTCATTTTGGAATGGTCAGGTCAGTTATCAAAAGGCAATCGATGAAATTAAAGCTTTTATGTCAGATGAGCACGCATTGAAAACCTTCAAGTCACAAGGAATAGATACAATCAGTTTTCCGATTATGAAGGACGAAACGGAACAAGAGCTAGAGAAACTGTTAAATGTGTATGTTACATCTCCTTATGACATCACAAATAGACTTGGCAGTAGCCCATCTGTTATTTAAATATTTGATTCCTCATCAATACCAGACACATCTGATGAAGCGTTAAAAGATTATGGAATTAATTAAATAAGTACTTTAGCAGAGCATTTATTCCCTGGAAAAGGGAAAATAAACATCTAGAATCACAGCAATTTCATACCTAACATTTTCTTAAAACAAGGACAGGATTTTCTGTGGTAGAAGTGTCAGCGTTGTGCTTGCATACATCCTGAAAATTATTCATGTCTTCTCAGAGGAAATATTTCACAGTTAAGAATAGTTGTAGAAAGATGCAGCAATGCATGGGCTGAAAGAGCAAGTGTTTTTGAAAGAACCAAAACAGTTAAAATGGTGAAATGTTAAATGCATCGATGCATGCATCCATCCATTGCCCAAAAATTTAAGCATGCAATGAACGTATCAAAATATGTTTTCAATTTTCTATCAGCTTAAAACAGAAGGAAACTGAACAAGGAAAAATCCAATCAAAAAACCGTGTTTCTGTTGAAATCAAATGAGGTATAAAAAGTTTACAAGGATGTTGAAGGCAAAGAGAGCGAACAGTTACAGTTTAAAAGGAAGTGAAGGAGCTACCAGTAATTTAAATGAGACAGAAATGGTACAGTCAGGCAGAAATCTGTGAACATGAGGACTAAAGACAGAATATAATTTAGAGAGCGATGAGGAAAGTAATGAACAAGAGCTTGAATATGAATATAAATTTAATTAAAAAGGGGTTTCAATACACAATAATATATATATATATTTTTCTAACAAAGACTTACAAAAGTACGTTCTGAATGGATTTCAATGACACTTGCAGATGTTTTTTTTATACCTGTAGTTGTGACAATACAGTTTACAATTGTACATGAACATGAATCTAGTTAATATTCTGCAGACACTGAGACTCTAAGTATCCCACACATCTAAACAATGTTTATATTTTTAATCGAAAAATTGCCATAAAAAAGCAAGAAAAAAAAATCATTTGAAAAATCTTTATTTACAATATATTACAAAAATCAAAGATGTTTATAACGTCATAGGCTGAGTGTTACCAACGGATTTCTTATAAAAGCAAAATGGACTCCTAAAATTGTGATATTGAGAACAAATGCCGGGAAGCTACCTTCTGCAATGTAAAAATTAAGTCCCATTACCCTGATGGATTATTTCAATTGAAAAAAGTGACACCTTGGAACATGCAAGCTTAGCTTTCTGCAATGCTAAAAGGAAAATGCAAAATTGATGAAATTCTGGTGACACTCTAGAGAAATAACTATGATTTCATGTAGTATCATTTAATCTTCTGATATAATTTAATAATGTGTATTTTACTGGAAGAATATTAAGAAAAAAAAACTCCAAACACATGCACACAATTTTTATGCCTATTAAAAACATAATAAACACTTTAATTTTATGGAAATTGTGTATATTTCACTTCAGTTGAGGAGAGAAAATATGCAAGATGTAAGGAAAATATACTTTTTAGCTTAATTATATTAAATTTGAACTGAAATCTTGAGAAGTCCATTCTGAACGCCCACGTTATTGTCCGTCCATAGTCTCTATGTAAAACCTTCACATTTTCAAATTCATTGCTAGTATCTTTGTGCAAATTTAACCAAAATTGCTAAAAAAAACATTTTTGGTAAAGGGGGTTCTAAATTAAAAAAAAAATAATAGAAGACAAGGCCCCATTCAAAGAGAACAACCAAAATAGACCAAAATAGTTAGGGGTCATTAAAAATGTTTGTAACAACCACTGGAACATGATTGCGAAATCCTATACGGAGGTTGTTGAAATTGAAAATTGTTGAATGAAGTCTTAAAAAGTATTGAAAAAATATTTGAGGTAGTGTACCTCTTCTCAAGAACCACTTGATTACTTCCATACTCTCTTATAAAGTATATGTGCTTGTGGAGTATTCTTTTGGAGGTAAATGTTTTCACAATTTTTTTTCCTGTGTTATATATGAGGAACAGGTATCTGTAGAAAAAAATAACAAACGCCTGGATAAATAGGAGGAGTTGTTTCCCGTCCAACATTACCTGCATAGCATGGAGTAGGCCCCTGTCCTTTGTTTAGATTAAGAGGAATGCCAGTTTGAAAAAAATCCCCTCTAGGGTAAAATGTCTATAAATATATTATTTATCCCCCGTTACAACAGGTTATTGACGATTAAAATTACCTTAAATTACACAATAGATGATAATCTATCAAGATTTAAGTTGCCTTGTCTTTTTAAGTTTTTTTTAAAATAGTATTTTCATTAAAAGTCTTACCTTTTCAGAAATCTGACAAAAAACTATTTGAGGTATATTGCATATAAATATGCCCCAACAAAAGTCAAATTTTGAAAACTTCCTGAAATGTGCTGAATTCAATAAATTGTACGAGAAATATAAGTTAACAGAAAATATTATAGTTCCAGAGCAGTGTATTCACAATTTCTGTTTTTATGACGTCACAAACTAGTCCGATTTTATATCCTTTTTCAGAAAGAGGACAAAATGGACAAAATTTCAACAATTCAAGCTTTAAAATTTATAGAGCGCATATATGTTCATGAATAATATTGACATATTTCATTGATATTATGATTCTACACGTTATATCAAAATATTTATCCTGAAGACACATGCGCTCGGTGACTTTTATTTAAAATATCGACGAAATATGTAAATTTTTCTGCAAAATTCATTAAAAAAACTGCAATTTACGTCATATTTGTGACGTCATTACGTACATATGACGTCAGTACTTATGAAAATATTCAATGCTTTGAAGTCAGCATATACTCCCCTGTTTAAGGACTTAATTAAATATTACTCCATCAAAGTTTGATTTTGGGGGGCAAATGCTGGTTAATACCGCATATAGTTCTTTAAAAAAATCTTTATCTTGATTTATTCTTTTACTTTAAGATGACTAATCGATACAGTTTGATTATACTTATGGTGATATATAAAGGTGCACTACCGCAATTTCATTGAGTCTGTCTGACACACGAACACACATTTCATGGAATTAGGTATAAAACATACTTACAGTACCGACCAGACCCAACCTGACACAAAGCAGTCCCAGAGCAGTCCCGGGGACTGCTTTCTGGGACTGCTAAAGCAGTCCCGCAGCGGTCCCAGAGCAGTCCCACAGCGGTCCCAGAGCGGTCCCAGCAGTCCCAGAAAGCAGTCCAAGTGGGCAGGGTTTATTAATTTAATGGGCGAGGCTAAATCAGAAATGAGATTTCCAATAAACAATGAAACTATAAAAGGCAGCTGATTTTTTTTTCTAATCAGTATGCCAGGAATCCTTACAATGCGAAGGTCATTTACATGTATGAGCAGTACCTGCATAGATTTGAAACAATTTGAAATAATATTTTATGAAGGAATAAAGCTTACTCACCTACATAAATGAATTACACTGAACATATATAATTAATATAATTAATCACAATTATCTTGGGTGTTTTGTGATTGATACTGGCTCCAATATTTATTTACTATACAGAAAATTAAAATTGAACTAATTTCACCAGAACTAGTTTTAAATAGGTCTATTCATTATACATCATGGCCGATTTCCATACTATTGGGATACACTTAAGGCATTTTTTAAAAAGTATTACGGCTTTTGAAAAATTCGTTGCTAATTTTGCCAAGTAATATTTTTCCGTATTGATTATTCTTTACTGAAATGTTAATTTAAATATTATTGTTTTATTTGTAAATTGTTTTTGTTACCAGTATAGAATCCTAAGATTATGTACAACATTAATAAATCTTGAAAGAAATTTATACACATTTCATTTATCTTTTTTATGCATTACTTTTTTTTTACATAGATTGAAATAAGGGTAATGGTTTATTGACCAGCATGTTCATTGATGTGTAACACTGATACGTGTACCCAAATAACATGCATGGTTGATTTTATACCCAAAGGCGATTGAAAGCACAGGTGTTTATACCATTTATTTCATACACATTATCGACCAGGTAAACAAAAGCAAAACAAAAAAGAAATAAATCACAATTCCAGGTTTTACAGGTTTTCAACTGTTTATTATTATTTTTTATTTTACTCTTTTAATAACTTATTCATAAATTAAAAAAGTAATTCATTTGTAAATTCCCGTATAATTGTTCACATTGCTTATGTTACGGAAGAATTGTGGCATAATTTTAATTAATGTCATAAAATAAATTGTTAGATTTTTATTTGAGGGTTGTATGTAATACTCTTTTAGCGTGGTGCTTGTAAAACGTGTAGCCTTTTCAATTAGATAAATCAATCTTATATCTAAATGTAATGATTTTTTAAATAGTGCCAAATGAAAATATTTAGTATTTAATTTAAGATTTGATAAGAAAAGAAATCTACATGTAGATATTTTTTTCTCATGAGCCTGCATGTTTTATATACTTTAGAAATAAAAATCTCCTCCTAACTTCCTTATTTAACAACTTCATTTTTAAAAATATTCTATATTACATTTGTGTAATTATACAGTCCCTAAAACTATAAATTAAATATAATACATGTAATCTCACGATATTAAAAGATTAAAAGAAATCCTTGCTTATTAAACAGTTAAAACTCCTCTCTGCTGCAAGTAAACAAAACAACATGGAGCCTGCAAATTCAGAATACACAAGGGGGCGGAGCTATCTGTCACTCAGAACCTTTGTCACACATGAGTGAACAAAGCAGTCCCAGAAAGCAGTCCAAGGGGCAGCTGGGACTGCTGGGACTGCTTTTCATAGCAGTCCCAGAGCAGTCCCACAGCGGTCCCAGAGCAAACCCAAAGCAGTCCCAGGGACTGCTTTCTGGGACTACTTTGGTGTCAGGTTGGGTCTGGTCGGTACTCTATACGAGGGTCATTCAAAAAATACGTAGACAATTCTTCTCATCGTCATATGATTATTACAAGATTATAGATCAACACATTTTCGTAAACATAAACATTTATTTTGTCTAAGTGTGAAGTTTCATTCCATTTGATTAAACAGAACTCACGTTAGCCAAAATTAAAAGCAACATGTTTTGTTACCACGAAGCACGGTTAACCAATATTGTAACGTCAAAAACAACGCTGAGAAAGTTTGTCAAAAGTATACACATTTTTGTTATTTCAAAACGGTTTGTTGCGTCTTCTCAATTCAAAACACATGTCCACAATACTTAACACCTGGTTTGCTAACAATTGTACAAATATAGCTTGAATTAGAATGTTATTGTTTTCAACTTCTTTGATTTACCATGCAACTTTATCATTTCTGCAACACTGAAGCACACATCACGTTCAATGACGTTCCTAACTCTTTTGACAATATTTTTAACTTTAACCTGTTTCTTAGTAGACAACCCGTCGTTCGATTCAAACTCGCTACCACTCAAAAATTGTATTTTCAACTTATTACAAATACACAGATTTTTTGTCATACAGATCCTGATTTATAAGGATTTTTCAAGCTTGCAGAAAAAGTTTCCCGAATGTAAAGTCTAACTTTATTGCTACTTGCTGCTCCGTGACGTCCTCCAACGTCATGGGTTTTTGCCTTTTTTAATAAAGTCCATATGTATTTAGAAGCTGATATCTTTTAAATGGAAAAGGTTTTACATAACCTGCTTTCTAATTAATTAATGCAGCAATACTTTATTTAAACATGTCAATTTTATTTTGTTTCAGATTCATTTATCAGAGGTATAGCTGTTAATACTATAAAGTGAAAAAATCTTATCAAGAACAAATGTGGTAGAAAAAAACCAAACTACTGAAAATTTTTAATCAGTGCGTTGAAAACTTTAACTTTCCTTTTTTTGTAAAGAAATTTATGTAGAGTGTACTGGGATGTAAAAGGTATTAAACACTACAATGTGATTTCGAAGATTTTCGAGGTTTGTAATAATTGAAGAATCTAATATGGTTAGATAGGGGAAAATGTTATAATTTAATTTGATTTACATTTTATAAGAATATTTGTAATAGAAAAAATATTTTATGCGTTACATTAAACCACAAATAAGTAATTAAATTCATTATTTTCAATAAGTTTCCCAATGTAAGTTAACAGCATTGATTTCAGCTTACAAAAAGTCCATTGTCTTTTAACATTTTTCAAGCGGAAAAATGCAGATTTTATAAAAAGTCTCAATATGCACAACTCTACAGAATATATTTTCTCCAAGTCCAAGAATCATTTTTTTCTTAGTCTTTAGAGCTTTCCGTCTTTCATGTGTATTCTGTCATGTGTCGTATTTCGTCTAAAAATATTTCACATTTTCAATTTCTTTTCAAACTTCAACCAAATGTGCCCCAAATCGTCCTTGGTTGAGGGAAATTTAAGAATTTTTTTTTCTTTTTATTCTTTTTATTCATAGAAAGTACCACACTCTTCTTTCAAGAGGAGAACATTAGGAATTCTTAAAAATTCGGTGGCATCATCAAGAAAAATTGTCAAGAAAATTTGTAACATGTGAAACCTGTAATGTACTGCTGATGCAAGATTTTTTTTTACTTAAACATCCCTTGGGCCAAGAGAGGAGTTTCGAGTTTTACATTCACTTTAATTCATCGACATTATATTTACAAACAGTGTGGATTCAAGTTTGTCCAATTATGTGTCCTTGGGGTTAGGGCAGAGTCAGTCACCATGCCGGGTCATATTTCGAGGGTTCGAATCCCGCTGTGGGACGTGGAGACCGGTCCTTCGGATGAGACCGTAAAAACTGAGATCCCGTTTCGCAGTAGGTGCTGGCACGAAAAAGATCCCTCCATGCTCAATGGCCCTGAGTGCTGAGTATAGGAGAATTTTTGCAGCTCTCCATCGGCAAGTGGTGGCGTCTCCATATGAGTGAAAAATTCTCGAGAGGGACGGCGTTCAATCAATCAAACAATCAAATATATACATGTATATACAATAAATATAAATATTTATATTGTACCCTTTTTTTATTGCGACTTCGTAGTCCGTGAAACATTTATGTATAGGAATTATCTCCCTTTTGTTTCGTTGGACTTCGTAATCGGTTCTTTGCAAAGGAATATTACCTTTTTCTTTTTGTTTCTTGTGACTCCGTGGTCGGTTGTATGTTCAAAAACATAACCTTTTTATGCCCCGTAAACAAACCTTCGGGGGTATATAGTTTTGTCGTGTCCGTCTATCTCTCTGTCTTTCTGTCTATTTGTCCGCAAAAACTTTAACCTTTCCAATAACTTTTGATTAAGTGGAGCTATGACTTTCATATTTTACATGTGCATTCCTTGTGGCAAGACCTTTCTTTTGGTACCACTAAATTTCATCTTTTTACCCTGACCTTGGAGTTTGACTAATTTAAACACAGAATTTTTTATTTGTACTTTGGTCATAACAACAACCTTTACCCTTTGACCTCGACCTTGGAGATTTACGTATTATAAAAAGAAACATTAACTTTTGCAATAACTTTTGAACAGTAAAGGTTAGAGCTTTCATACTTTACATATCTTACTCTTGTAACAAGACGCTTCATAGGATACTCTGAGCTTTTACCCTTTGACCTTGACCTTGGAGTTTGACCTACTTAAAAAAACAAACATTGATCATATCTTTTGAAGGGATAGAGCTAGTGCTTTCATACTTTGGGTATTTAATTCTTGAGACAAGGCTTTTCATTTGATATCGAAACCTTTGACCCTTTTACCTTGACATTAGAGTTTGACCTACTTTTAATTTTTTTAAACCTTTGCAATAACTTTTGAACGTGTAAGGTTAGAGTTTTCATACTTCACACACACACACACACACATATATATATATATATATATATATATATATATATATATATATATATATATATATATATATATATATATATATATATATATATATATATATACCTTATGGAAAGTTCATTGGATACCAATAACTTTAACCTTCTTACCTTGACCTTGGAGATTTCCGGACTTATGAAAAAACTTTAACCTTTGCAATAACTTTTGACATTAGGGCCAATGTTTCCATACTTCATAAATGGCAAGTCTTTTTATTGGATTCCAAGAACCTTGACATTTTGACCTTACAGATTTCTGGCCTTATAAAAATGTATTAACCTTGGCAATAACTTTTTTAAGAATAAGTGCTAGGGTTTTCATACTTCACACATGTAATTCTTTTGACAAGTCCTTTCATTCAGTACCAATAACCTTGACCTTCTGATTTCGATATTGGAGTTTTATTTACTGTTAAAATTTTTAACCATGGCCATAACTTTCAAATGGTATGGACTAAGGCTTCCATACTTCACACATGTGTTCTTTGTTGATATACCTTTCATTGAATACCAATAATATTGACCTTCTGACCTTGATCTTGAAGAATTATGTACTTTAAAAAAAAACTGGCAATAATTGGGAGCAGATGGTAATAGGTTATTCATGTTTCACAATTGAAGTTCTAGTTAGGAAACCCTACTTTGGGTTGCAATATATCAAATTTGCATTTAAGAAAATTTTAATCCTCACAATGTTGCCATACGGGGATATCAGTGTTTCACAAACACATCTTGTTCTTTTTGTTAATTCTTGTGACTCCATGGTCAGTGGTATGTACATGAACATTACCTTTTTTTCTTGTGACTCTATGGTCGGTGATATGTACATGAACACTATCTGTGACTCCGTGGTCGTTGGTATGTACATGAACATTACTTTCTTTTTCTTGTGACTCTGTGGTCGGTGATATGTAAACGGACAGAAAACTATTGTTCCTTGTTTTTTTTGTGACTGCGTGGTTGGTGATATGTGCATGGACATATCCTTTTTATTCCGTGTGACTCCGTGGTCTGTTGTATGTACAAGAACATACCATTTTTTTCTTGTGACTTTGTGCTCTGTCGAATGTATATGAACATTGCCATTTTGTGTTTTGTTACTCCGTAGTCATAGGAAAATTACCTCTTTAGGATAAATTTGTACTCTTATATTGTAACATATGTAGTTAAATATTTGACGAAACCTTGATAATTTAATTATAAAAAGGGTGTTATTCTTATCATCAAACCAAACCCTTTGCATTATTTTCACTCGTAGTCCAGGTTTTATGGAAAATGTTATTCGGGCCTATCTGTCTTTTTTTAACCATTCTTAGCCGAAGCCTTAAGTGAGATTTTCTGGTAAAGGTTTGCACGAATCTTACCAACTCATTATAACATTAACTGTGTAGTATCTCTTTTTATTATACCTCTACTGGTTGTTTTCTTGAATAAAAGTTAGGCAGAAAAATGTAAATAATTCCCTATAAATTTTGTGACTGGAATAAAGATCGTGCGTGAGTCAAATGACCTACATTGTAATTTCTACTCCGGAAGCTCGTTCCCCTGATTATCGTAATCCTCTAGATTTTACTTTGGAATCGACCAAATTTATTAAAGGTCTCATCCGGTAAGTTAGTTCGGGTGCTAATTCCCCTTCATTCATAATCCTTTATTTCATCCCTACTCATGTGTTCAGACCCTTTTATTTTCGATCTTCTGCATATTATAAAACCCAATGAGTTCATGGCAGCTTTGGTAGCGCCTCTGACTAGATTAAGCGAGACTACAGTGAGATAAGGTAAATTATTCACGGAAATGAAGCTAGGAAGTGACTGTGCGGGTATGTTAAGGAAGCATATAAGACATTTTTTGGGAAAGAACTTTATTCGGTAAAAACCAATATTTGCACCCCAAATCAAACTTTTATGGAGATATATCTAATTAAAGTGTTAAACAAGGGAGTATATGCTGACTTCAAAGCACTGAATATTTTTCCTAAGCAATGACGCCATATATACGTAATGACATCACAAACATGACGTAAATTTCAGTTTTTTTAATGAATTTGACAGAAAAATGTACATATTTCGTCAATATTTTGAGTGAAAGTCACCAAGTGCATGTGTGTTCAGGATCAATATTTTGATATAATGTGTAGAATGATAATTTCAATGAAATATGTCAATATTGTTCCTGAACAAACCTGCGCTCTATGAATTTTAAAGCTAAAATTGTTGAAATTCTGTCCATTTTATCCTATTTCTGAAAAGAAGGATATAAAATTGGTCTAGTTTGTGACGTCATAAAACAAAAAAGTGTGAATACACTGCTTTGACACTATAACAGTTTCTTTTAATTCATATTTCGTATACAATTGATTGAATTCAGCACATTTCAGGAAGTTTTTAAAATTTGACTTTTGTGGGGGCATATTTATATGCAATATACCGCATATAGATCTTTAGACTTTTTAAAGAAAATTAAGTTGGATAATTTACCTAAGCCGCTGATAAACGTAAAATATTATTTTCTTATGCATAAAGATGAAAAAAGTGTCTAAAGCAATTACGTGTACCACCACCACGGCATCACGTGATTTCTATCAATAGCGAAATTTTCCATAATAAAAAAAACTAACAGAACAACAATACCTGGAGTCTGATAATTTCTTCGAGTAAATAATGTTGTTAAAACATCTATTTTGCCTTAAAAGTGCTGTTAGAATCCAACTGTACCGTCAGAAAAATAATTATTCCACACACTCGCACGAAACCTTACCCGATGTTTTGATTTTTTTTTTTTTACATATGAACACTGATTTTTCAAAAACACACTTAACTCGGGATTCTAGAAGCACTTTCAATCTATTTCAGGAGGCAAACTTTCTATATGTACAAATCTTAAGTTTTGAAATATTCAGCTTATTGTTGTACTGTTGCATTATTATTGTCACAAATGAAAGGCCGACCGGATAGCGTATAGCTGATTGTCTTTGAAAGAGAATAAAATCGATGAAAATAAAACGCAGGGGGAATAAGGAAGCATACAAAATATTCTACCTTGACTTAATCAAAGCTCCATTATGACGTCATAGTAGGCGAATGGACGTCAATTTAAGAACACGTATTTTTCGTAATATTGGTATTTAGAGATGTAATTTTACATGTACTCTAGAAAATGAATAGAAACGTGTAAACATTAACAAAAGTAAAATATTCTTATTTCGTTATGATGTATTGTGTCATTTTGATTAAAATCTACCACCGATGACGTCATATATGTACATCAAGTAACTTGGGATTTAATCGGGGATTGATAATGTCGTGTAAAGAGAATTTGGCTATTACGGCATGAACAAAGATACGTAAAATGGAGTTTAAAAGCAAATATCGTCCACATTTTGTGAAATTCATATGTAGTTCAGTTAATAAAGAGGTATGCTAATTTATGTTTATCGGTTATATTCTCTTTCGAAGACAGTCAGCTACATACGTATCCCGGTCGGCCTTTCCTCTGTCATTTGTGACAAAAATAATGCAACAGGACAACAACAAGCTGTATAATTCAAAACATAAAATTGGTACAGATGGAAAGTTTGCCGCCTAAAACACTTGGAAAGTGCTGATATACTGTAAACGTATTACATTTGGCTGTGTATTCTTTTTAGCGCCTTTCGCGGAAAGCAGCCTCCGCTAAATCAAGTACATCGCTAAATGCTTTGTGTATAAAGGTTTATATAAAGCACATTCAAAAAGCGCTAAATCAAATCTACGCCAACTTGTTGAAAATTTAATTTCCGCCAAATATCGTACACGCCAAATATAATACATTTACAGTAATCCCGAGCTAAGCATGGTTTTACGAAAAATTTCGGTTCATAGGTAAAAAAAAAATCAAAACATCGGGTAAGGTTAATAATCGGGTAATGTGTGGAAAAATTATCTTACTGAGGGGACAGTGGGATTCTAGCAGCAGCTTTTAGGAAAAATAGATGTTTTTCCAACTTCATTTATTTACTCAAAGAAATTATTAAACTCCGGGGTATTGTTGTTCTGTTAGGTTTTTTATTAAGGAAACTTTTGCTTTTAATAGAAGTCACTTGATGCCTTGGTGGTTGGTGCACGTCGTTGCCTTAGACACTCTTTTATCTTTATGCAATAGATAAGAATAGTTTACGCTTTTCAGAGTTTTTGATAAATTATCAAACAAGATTTTCTTTAAAAAGCTTAAATTTCTTGAAAAATGACTTATATGCTTCCTTAACATACCTGCGAATAGCATACCTGTTTTATTTACTGAACTCCATATGTATAGCACAAAATATTAACAATATTTGCTCTTAAACTCCATTTTACGTATCTTTGTACATGTCGTATTAGCCAAATTCTCTTTACACGGCGTGATCAATTACCGAGTTATTTGATGGACACATATGACATCATCGGTGGTAGATTTTAATCAAAATGACAGAATAAAGCATTACAAAATAAGAGCATTAAATTTTTGTTAATGTTTACATGTTTTATTCATTTTCTCGAGTTAGATTTCATCTCTAAATACTAATATTATGAAAACTTGTTTTTTTTTAAATTGACGTCATCTCACCTACTATGACCTCATAATGCAGCAGTTATTTACTAAAGGTAGATGTATCGTTAACGATATTCCGGAAATTTTAGAGTCGGACGTTATTTTTCATTGTTTACAGTCAACGGAAAATTGTGTTTTGTGTACCTCTTGGATAGACGATCATGTTTTTGTGACATTATAGCTCAGTAATATTCATTTTGGATCCATCAATGTGTGAGTAGACACTGTTTTTGTGACTAACGCAAAGTACGGACCAATGATTATATATAGATTTTTAATTATTGTGTTGTAAACCTATACAGTGACACTCAGTATAACCTATGCTGCTCTGAAAAATCTACGGAACGACCTTGTCGTCATAATGTGATTATATTTTGTTTTATTATAATTTCAGGTTGAAACATTGGAATAAATCGTTACAACGGATGGTTTAATTTGTTACTGAGCTGTACAGTAGAATATTTTGTATGCTTCCTTATTCCTGCTGCGTTGCACGTTGAGACACGTTAAACAGAAAAGTTATGTTACGTTTCAGTTTTCACCTGCCTATCATATCTGTAAATATGTACATCAAGTGATCTCTTTTGAATTCATTCAAACTTAAATAAGTTTTATCTATGAAAAACTTTTCTGCAGTCATGACTTAGAATTTCTTTTTGTGTAGATATTTTGCACAGGAAGTGGAACTATATTTTTGGCGTCAGATTCGTAAATGAGACACCAACAGGTCTTTTACTGACAAAGCAGTTGAATGAAAATTGCATTATAGATTACTACGAATACTACAGGAAATTTACGCTTGAAAAAAGGAAAATGTTATGGCGATCAGAAAGGCACAGAGACCATATTCCCTTCCATTTCGTATATCTGAAAAGCATTAACAATTCATTTGTTAGATGAACGATGGAAATCTAGGTTTCTCAAAGTCATACTGCAAAGCAATTGCGTCTGTATTCATCTCTTTGTTGTACTATCGGTGTACACAATTGTCAGGTAGATTCCCTGGCCTAACACACATAAACAGGAGTAAAGTTTTATTAAATTTTGTCCATTTAAATGCATAGGAGATGCTGCTTGCTTTCCTTACAGTTAAAGCTTGACAAAAGTTACATTTCATAAGCTAATTTTTTTAGTGAACAAGAAATTCAAAACTACTTATCCTATTTTGCACTACATTGACATGAACAGATTGACCTGAGCCACGTGTTTGAATTTAATTTAAACATGTATTTAACGTAGGCAGTGCTGTTCTTTCAACGATTGGTCAGTTGCTCGTGGTAAGATCGTCTGTGCTCATTAATACCAATAGCCATATTAGGCAAACAAAGGTTTTTTAATGTAGATGAAATTACATTTTTTACCAGCGTATCGATGCTAGTGAGCTCTAGTTTTCACACTAAATTATAATGATATATTGTTATTTCAACCACCCCCTTCCTTTTAGCGACCCTTTTATGTTGAAAATCAATAAAGTCTTTCAGAAACGTCTTGAAAAACATTTTTCAGTTCATTGCAAATTTTATTTATAAAACCAGTTTTATCCTATAACCTTTGGATAGGTCAACTTAAACTACGTGTTAGGAATTGAAATCACAATATCATTGTATGCGAGTATTTTTTTAACCTTGGTATCAGTATTATGAAACAGTTACAGAAAGCTGTACTCCGTGACGCACTAGTTATATGGTGATAAATCTATTCTAGAAACTTTCATTAATAAAATAGAATGATCATGTGAATTTAAATTTTTGTATAAAAGCTGCTGACCACCATGATGTACATGTATTTGAAATCGATATCCTGAAATTCTTTTGTTTAGCAATTTCTTTGTTTCACCGACATAGACAAGCCCACACAGATTACATTCTGTTCAATAGACAGCATTAGACTGAAGATTTGCAGTTCAGATATTCCCAAGTTTTTGTGTAGAAGCTCTGTCCAGTAAGATTACTGGTGAAAAATGTGTCAATTATCAAAATGTCACAGATTTTACAGTTTCGCACAGAACATTTTGAAACAGAAGGCATGGGATCAGAAAAGGAATTATCCAATATATCTGAAATAGAAACTTTACATTCTTTCAACCTCAGCGACGCGCCTGCCAGTATCATTTTGTTATTCTGTGTTCTCGTGAATGAATAGGTACCGAACGACAAGTATCCTCAGGGACAAACTGTCCACAAGCAATGATATGTTCGGTGATTAAAAGAAGGATATGGAGATAACGAACAGTATTCAATCTCAAAGTCCATAAAACAATACAAAATAAGAGCAGAGCAAGCATGGACCTCCAAAACAAGAGAGTGGGGATCAGGTGCCATGGAAGACTGAGCATCCCCTGCCGACCGGTCGCACCCTCCGTGTGCTCCTTGTCATGATCAGTAAATAACAGAAAAAAATCCGTCCTCAATTCAGTGTATAAATAATGGACTAACAATTGGTATGAAAAACATAAGTCAGCATTGGACTCAATGATAAATTGTATTTATTAACAAAGGTCACTGTATCGACCATAAAACTTACGAAATGATGACTTTAAACAAGACTGCTGATATTCTTGTTTGATCAATTTGCTTGTCAATAATTTACCTCGTTTCATAAATTGTTCATACGTAGAGCATGCTCTTGCGTATAGAATTAACCGAGATATATATATACTCCGTATGCAGGTGATGAAGGTATATATTGCTGCATAAGTAAGGGAAGTTGACGATAGAAAAGTTAAAGTCATCACGTTTATTATAAAGTTTGGTTGTTAGATTACCATTAGAGTCTTTTCCAAATAAAATATCCAAGTATAAAACAGAAGTGTCAGACTCTGTGGCATCTTTTATCTCAAGCTCACTCGGATATATCGTATCGACATAGGAATGGAAATTACCATTGTTAATTGACAATACGTCGTTGATATATCTAAATGTCGATTTGAAGGTCACAGCAAGTGTTTTCTTCTTTTCACGCATAAGATTTTGTATAAATTTTGCTTCATATGAATATAAAAATAAGTCTGCTAATAACGGAGAACAATTTGTACCCATGGGATTCCAATAGATTGTTGGAATACCTGGTCTCCAAAAACCACATAGATATTGTCAATCAGAAACTCAAGCATCTTCTTGATGTCAACTTCAGAGTACTTATGTGTGCAATCAGAATCTATTTTAACAAAATAATTTTGCAAATAACCAATAACGAGGTAAGTGAATTTACGAGTTCCATTTTTATTGAAGAAGCAGCTGTAAATGATATCAGAAAGCCTGGATTTTAATTTGTCGTAGGGAATTTTGTTGTGTATAAAGTTGAAAAGTCGTAAGTTTTTAAGCTGGTGATTTTTGTAAAGTCTTGTGATTTCAAATTGTCCAAGAGTTCCTTAGAATGTTTAAGTATCCATATCTGATGAAAATCACTTCTTGAATATATAGCTGAAGAGTACTCTTGAAGTTTTTCCTTCACTACTATCAATATCTTAGTGAGAAGTAATGAAAGAGGCTTTGTTGAACGTTTACTGGAACTTGCAATGTATCTTTATTTGTAAGGATTCTTATGAAGTTTCGGAATCCAATATATATATAAGGTAGTTCAAATTCATTTTGGTTCTATGGAATATAAAAAGTATTCTAAACTGACACGTGATTTTGAAGAATTTCTTCCTTGGAAAGGAAGTATGAGTATAAGTAGGATTACCATTTGTAGAATTAAATCCAAGTTCTTCTTGAATGCAATTAACGTAACGAACCTTACAAACGAAGACAATGTTGTTACATGTTTTGCCCGCCGGAACCAGTACGTACTGATCATGTAATATATCTAATTTTTTTTTCACTTCTGATTCATTGAACACAGAAGGATAGATGGTTTTCATTTTGCCCCTCAATCTCCTAATACTAGTACGCTACTTCAACATAGATCTGATACATTTTATCCATTCTGACAAGGTGTCAACGCGTTATTTTTTCATATCAGGCCCATCGTCTGGCGTAATTTTCAACAAAATCCATAATATTTATGAAATTCTGTCACAAGTTGAACGATCGGGGTTCCCTATATATTTAGGACCTTTTAAAATAAGTGAGCAAAGGTCCTTATTACTAACTATATTTACGTCACCTGTAATAACGTGTCCAGGAGGACTATAGTTATAGGGCGAAGAAAAACATGAAAAAGAAGGAGGATTATGTTTCAGATAGTCTGTATCCAGGCTATGTAAAGTGTTTTTGTAATTGAAAAGGTTGGAAGCGATGGTCGATGTACATTTGTAGGAAATACAAGGTGTAGTCTATAACTTGAAATATGGTGGAATACAAGACTGTACCCTTTTCCGATTAAAAATATTACTCATATTAACCGCGTCAATTCCTTTATTAGCATATTGAAGTTTAAAGAAAAGACGAATTGTTTTAGTTGCATTTTCTTCCGTGAAATGTGCGGGTTTAAAAAGCCTATGATATTCAGTATCCATAATCACAGATTCGAGCCTATATTCAGGTGACGAGGAATCAAAACTTGGACGTTCCTTGGCCTTTTCAAGAAGACTATCTAAAGTTTTTCTTAATGGTACTTCAGAGTACTTATATGTGCAATCAGAATCTATTTTAAAAAAATAATTTTGCTGCTGCTTTCAACAGAATTTGCATTTCGTTAGTAAGTATACCATGTCGAAATATATATAAAGTTTACCAAGTATTTTATGTCTTTATTAAGCCTCACCCTCGATTTAAAGGAAGCAGCAACACATTTCAAATTAAGGAGATCATCCTTTATTTATAATATTTTAAGAAAAAAATCTATTAAGTGTATACCCTTGCCAAAAGGTGATTTAAAAAGCCACATGTTTAAAAAGCTCGATGTTTAACATGTCAAACCTGTACACATAAACACGGTAAATGTAACAACATACATTCTCTCGCCAATCATTGAATAATCGCACTAAACAAAAGTTTTCAGTTGGTATTGATAGCCTATCTAAAATCTTAAGTAATATTCTGTTTTAAAAAAAATGCAATTTACACAGTAAAATATACATGATCTGTCTAAAATTGTAAAAATAAAATTGTAAATGTGTTATAAAAAATATACCTTTAAACTTTATTGTGAAGGAAATTAAACAAATCCATGGTTAAACTGTATACAGAAAATGGATGAATGACACCGTTGAGCAAATACTATAAGATCAATTAATGCAAAATAGGTTCAGTGATATATATTCAGTGACCGAATATTATTGAATTTACAGAACTTATGTCAACTCAAAACGAAAAAAATTATGGATGTTTATTTTAAAAGTTTATGAGGCTGTATGTTTTCCTTAACATACTACTTACTCTGTATGTTTCCCCCCTTTTTTCATTTTGTTCAGTAACATATTTTGTATTGTATATATTATATTTATTTGTACCTATGGGCAGTTTGTTTGAAATGTTTTATTGTACCCCCTGTACCAATATTTTGGTTTGAGAGAATAAACTGAACTTGAACTTGCCTTTCAAAGCACATAAATAACGTCAGTTTTAACACAATGACGTCACGTCGATAAGTTTGCTGCGATCAGTGATTTGCTTATAAACTGTTGTCTGGGATTGAACTAGCAACTATTTGATCGCATTAATAAATACTGATGTTGTTGTTTTATGCTAATACAGTTTAAAATTGCAATATATTGGTTTTCTAGTGATATGAGGAAAGAAAATGTATCTTTTTGAGTGACGTCACTGTTAACATTTCGAAAATAAATTAGGCCCCGTCCCCTTTTTCAAGCCTTACAATGCTGCATGGTGTACTTTAACTTTTAACAATTTATTACTTTTAAGTTCGACTGACAATTATCAACTAAAATTCAATGGCAACGAAATTGATAAAAGCATAATGAGTTAGATAAAAGACTAAAATGTTCTAATATATACATGTATTTATGGCCAGCTGACCTTTTAGGTAACTTATACATGTGTTCATGTTCTTGTTTTATTAACATTATTCACTTTAACCAGCAAAATTCATTCTCAAGCTCAATGAGATATATTTCTACAATATCAAGCAAAAATTCTAGAATAATTGTTCATATCAAACTTCTAAAGATGTAAAAAAAAAAACAAGTTCCACAACGCATCAATCTAGAGTGTTGTTCTTCCTCTTGATGTGAACATATATCGGTCTTCATTCATCATAAATCACTATGGAAACTACAAACAAATAAATTTAAAAAGTTTATATATGAATTTTACATTACAAACGTAGGTCTTCAAAATGCAATGGTTCTAAAAAGACGTATTGTCACATTTCCAAATGTTTGGTACGCAAAAGTTTGATGGGGCTGAAATAATTTTCATGACGTTAAAATCCCAGTGCGCCAAAATTATGAAGCCAAGAAACGCAAATTGTTTAGTTTCAATAAATACAAGATGCCTGAAGTGAAATGGTTCAGAAGAATACTAGTACACATGAATTTAATCTAACATCTAATTTTTATTTCTGGAATCGGTGCAAAGTTATCCCTATGGAGAGAACGATCATAGGCATTTATGCCTGCTGTTTAATCCATTTCTTTATATGAATAAAATATATTTTAAACTAAGGTTATCCCTAACCTCAGGGAATAAATGCTAAATTAAATTTTGTCTTTTTGTCAAAAAATTAGCCTACAACTAGGCTAGCGTTAATATTTCTTTATTTCACTTATATTTAAGTGGTTCAAATTCTCACTGTATGCAGGGTTATTTTATGCCCCGTGTTAGTTTTGCCCTTTAACACTTGCATCAAATTTGCCTCGTTTAAATTCACTCAGTCCAAGTTTTGTTTAAGAATTTATACTGTATACTAGAAAACAAAATTGTGCTAGAAAGCACAATTAGAAATAACAGAATTAAAATGTTAAGAACATGTGATTAAACTAAAAGAAATATTTAAGTGAAATTAATGAGACTTAGTCATAGATAAGCAATTTTGTGTTTCTTCCTAGCACCAATGGCATTACTTAACGAACATCTCATATTTTATTTATTATCTTGTAATTTCAGTGTTTTTCAACTAGATGTATTTCATGTTTGATATTTTGGCTGATCACAAATGTTTCCTAAGATAGAAATTTTTTTTCAATACTGTATACAGCTAATTGTGCCACGTATGTGTAACATATGGTTGCACATAACACATGATACACGTACGTTATTCGTATTTGAAACGCATGCGCAACGTATGTGTGAAACGTATGGTATGTTTAGCATACGTGACACGCATGATATTCACTCGTGTGAAAACGGACGTATAACATACGTGGTGCTTTTTTCATAGAAAACGTACGTGAAGACACATACGTGTCACATATATTTAACGTACGTGATACGTATGTGGCACAATTAGCTGTGTAGCTTCATTTCATAAAGAAGAAGGTATGGTTCTATACAAATTTGCCCTGTGCTTTTCTCAAAAATAAAACTGGTGTAAAAGTTGAAAACTCATGCTCTTTAAACAATTGAAATTCAATGCAGAAAAATCATATAAGTCATTTTTCTCACATGTGTTTTAAATGCTAATTATGAATCATAAACATGTGCAATTTCCCGTAGTTTCTTAAAAAATTGCAGAAGACACCAATTTTCAATGGAATTTTCTTTAAGATAACATTATCCACAGGGATCGCCCACAGAGATCTTGAGATATGTGAATTATTATTGAATTTTGCACAAAAAATAAAAAAAAAATAACGTTGGCGACGGCTGTGGACACTGTTTTCTGAAGGAAAATCACCCTTGAAATGTGCCAGTTTTGTGTATTTTCTGTTGAAAAAAGAGAAATGCCATCATATTTACAGAATGGTAAACCTTCATGCCATATTCTTTCCTGATTTAACAGAGTCATATATTTAACTCATATTTAATCCAGTTTCAAAACTTTATGACGTCATTACATTTTAGAGCGCAATAAAGCTAAAACCCTACCTTCTTCTTTACACTGTAAAAACCACGGCATTGTGTTTTACAAAGATATATGAGTTTAAGATTTGATTCGTTCAGAATATTATATTTTGATTCAACCATTTATAAATCAACACTCATATGTGTTTGTCTAATTTTGAAATGTAGGTGTGGAAAGATGAGACATACATACTATTACAAACCGTTTTTAATTTAATGCCAATTGTGCCAATTTTGCTTCTATTTCTTCAAGACTCTGGTACAGTTCCTTGATTTCTAACATCTTCGTCAAGATCAACTCTTTTTTGCTTTCCAAGGTGTCTATGGTCATTTGAATACTCCTTAGTTTTGCAGGCAATTCAACGACAAACAATTCTTTAATTCTTTCCTGGTACAGTGCGGTTGTTTTGTCGACGGATTGTTTAATTGCTTTTTCAGTACAGTGTTTCACAAGAAATGAAAAAATCATTTCAATAACTGTATCAATTCCAGAGAAAACAGAGTGCCATAGTATAAAAGCACAACCAACAACCATTGATGCTACAATGGTGGCTATAAATGTTGCAAAAATAGTCGATGAGATTGCAAACACGCCGATGCCAAAGGCTACATTTCCTACAAATACCATTGCTTTTAATAATTGCTCAACACCAGTCAATTCCTTTTCAATATTCCTTATTTTCCTGCGTACATTTTCATACTCTCTTTCAATATTATTGTCTATAGTTTGTCCTAAAGTATCTGCCTCTTTTTCCATCCATGACTGAATTTCGGAGTTGAATCTTGATATAATGATTTTTGGTATCCGGATCTCTGCAAACATCATTTTATACTCAAATTCCTCAAAATGCACAACCTTCCTCTTGAAGTCGGGGCTTTTAACGTACCATCTTAATTTATTTGAGAATTTTTCAACATTCTCCATTAAATTTACTTCTAAATCTTCTTTTGTCTACAAAATAAAAAAAGAAAGATTGTCATTAATAAAAATTTGTATTATGAAGAAACCTTACGTAATATAAAATAAAACTACACTAAAGGATAAGTTATACGTTTTCGGAGGCCTTTTCACAGAAAGAAACATTTTTAAAATATCCTTTAACAATTGCGTTTACATGCAATGAAATACCTTTGTGATAAAACGATATATATTTGCTTTTAATTGAAATATTTTAGTTTGCTTTTAAATGCAAAATGTTGCTAGAAAGGTATGTTTGGGTTTTATCGTATCATCGCAATGTTTATTGAATTTAGGCACAATAATGTTGTATTTTAACGCAATAGTCTTTGAAATTGCAAAATATTGCAATTTTGAGACTTAAAGTCAAAAAATGACATCCTTACAGTCAAGTTTTTTAAAAACTTAATAAAAACAACACAATTCTATTGCTTATGATCACAGCTAATTAAACAATCATGTTTCAGTGATATTGATAGACATATCGATTCGGTTATATATATATATATATATATATATATATATATATATATATATATATATATATATATATATATATATATATATATATATATATATATATATATCCAGAAGTTTGATAAAAAAAAATCCACACAAGTATTTAAATAGTAAAGAATAACAGAACGCCGATTAAAACTCTACCGGTTTCAATTGTATCATCAGGAGTTTTGACATATATTGCTATAGATATAAACATTTCAAAGTATATTGTGTCGTCATGTAACGTCAAAAATGTTGCGCTTTAGTACAGTTCATTGTGACGTCATTATGTTACGACGTTAACAGTTAGACAAATAATGCGGGAAAATTGTCATAATAGACAATTGACAATTTTCCCGTTATTCTTTAATAATTTAATTTCACTTGATTCAAGCAATTTGATTGGCTTTAATTTGATTATAATATTTTGAATAACATAACTTGCCCACGTCACAATGAGTTACGTCAAAAATATATCACTCCGCTTGACGTTAATTTTAAATTAATGCTCAATTTGAAGTCTTTTTCCGTAGGAAATTTTGACTCATTGCCTACACTAGAATTAAATTATAAGGAATGAAGCTAATTTCAACTTATGTTATCCTATATAAAAAATTTTGGGTCAGTTTACGCTTTTTTATAAACCGCTTCGCGTTAACTTCCCGAAGTCATGTTATATCGGATAACATAAGTTGAAATTAGCTTCATTCCTTAACTATATATATATATATATTATAAATGTTTCATATTTTGATACTAGTTAACCCTTAAATATTGGGTTGTTTTTTAGAACCTTCCACTGAACTGAACTTTATTTCACGACAGGTAGTAACTGCTGAAACGCGTGATTTTAGGTACAGGGGCGCAGATCCAGATTTTTTTCCAGGGGTGGGTGAGGGGGGGGGGGGGGGGCAACCCATTAAAAAAAATCCGATCCCGGAAATTTCTTGACTGGCATGAAAAGAAGGAAAAAAAAAACTAAACTCGCGCAAACCTCAAAATTCTATTTCGTGGGGGGGGGGGTTTCTTGTTTTAGTAGTAACCTTGTTAATTTCAGGGTTTCATAACACCCCCCCCCCTCGCCTCTAGATCAGCGCATGGAAGGCGAAGTTGGAACCAGACTACATGCACCCAGGCATACTAGAAACACCCCGGTCTTTTTTCTGCGTTAATATTTTTATTAAAATAGCACTTTTCAAAAAAGGAAACATCTTCAGTACGCACCGTGTTTGTCATCAACCAAGAGAGTTAAAAAAATCTAAAAAATCGAAAATACTATTTGATGATGGTGAAAGGGGGTGGGGTCGTCAAATTTTTTCAGTAAAAAAAAATTACTCATATGCCACTAAGTACATGACTTTTATTGTATAAATTGACTATTAGTACTGCAACAAAAAGTGTAAGGGATGGGAGGGGGTGCAACAAGCCTTTCGCTGAACTTTTCCAGAGGTAAAAAAATTACGTTTAGGAAACTTTTTCGTGGTCTTCCTTCCCTCTACCGATGATACTTACCTCAAAGGAGGTCGTCCACCCGGAGGTCAGTATATATATTGAGACTTTGGTGGTGTGATTGTACTTTGTATAATTGCCTTTTCGAGAACTTTTCACTCAAATGGAGAAGCCACCTCTTGCCGGTGAAGAGCTGCGAATTTGTCCTATTAACTTGGCACTTATAACCATTGAACAGTGAGGGATCTTTTTTAAAATATTTATTCATATACACAACTTTTTACCGCAATTACGTCATAGTTACAGAGCGTAGCCATCACATGTCACGTGATGCATCCGCCATTACAACCGTGAAACCCGTGAGTCGTGAAAGATGTATAAAGATGGAGGGGGGGGGATCGTGCACCGTGTTTAACTGTTTTAACAACAGAATTAAAATTTATTTGTGGAAACATTCTCTCTGCAAAGACCACGTCGGCATTCTCCACAAAGATTGTCCCTGCATTGTGCCTTACAGCCTCCACAAGATGCCAAAATCGGAGCCAGAGAAACTTCAATGGCAACGGGCACTACACTGCAATGATTTGCCGAAGAATATGTTTATTGATTGTCGACCAACTGCAAGAAATCCCATACCCAGTCTGAATTTAGGTTTGTTTACGACTTGAAAACTCTTCATACACGATGTTTTAAAATAGATTTGACATTCAGATAAAGTGAAAGTAAGCTTGCAACAACGCATTCACAAACAAGGCGCTACTAGGCATAAAAATGATATTATTTAATATCATGTATCCTGACATATTTCTGCTACCAACATGGAAGATAAATTATAAATGTGAACATGCAAGAAAGTTATGTATACATGCAAGATAATTATGTTGACATGCAAGTTACAAATCTTTCATAGGAATCTGATTTAAGGGGGATGTACAAGCCAATTGGATCTAGTCTGGTGTGAAATAAGAAATGCCAAGAATGCACTTAATACTCATCTAAACTAGCCCAAAGTTACTCAAAGTGTTAATGCACTAGATACCTACTGTTAAAGACCAAATTTGGTAAATAATTAAGTTTATTTTGTTTTAATTAGGAGGAAATAATCATGGTAGAACTGCGCAGCTACAGCATTCACGAGATGAAAAATGCATTGAAAATGGTGTTAGTTTGATTCATTGATAATATGACTACAACCATTTGTTCCGCATTTTTCTTGTCATCTAAAATTCTTGAAAATTTGATTTTTCATATGTGTGTCTTCCTGAGGCCATGTGTGTATTTCGTCCACCATTCCTCTGTCACACAGAGTTCGAATAACATTGATTTTAGAATAAATGCGACCATAATAACATCAAGACAAGAAATTACTAAGTTATAATTATTAGGTAATATTACTTACTACTTTTATTTGTTGCATCGCTTCGTCTGATTAATGGAAAAAAAAAACCGCAATTTTATCCCCCACTCCAGAAAATCGGGAAAAACTGTTCTGTTCAAAGCTCGAGTTTCCTAGATAATATTATTATACTGAGCACATGGTTGGCATGTGCATATATCTGCTGTAGATAGATGCGTTTATTACCATGATTATATTTAATTTTTCGTGGAACAAGTCTTGATAATTTGTTGGTTTCTTTAAAACTCAAGAAAATGCTAAAAAAAATGCCCTAAACATATTTGTTTACGTCGGGTCTTTTTTCTGTTATTTTGAAATGGGGCACTTCAAGGAGGATGCTTAGCATTTAATTTGAAAATGTTAAACAATATGCGGTGCATGAAAAACAAATTGCTATTACATGTCTCACATTCGAAAAGTTGGTACATATATCTATTTTGTTTAGCAGTTAGATAGCAAAAATAGACAGTTAAAGGATTTCCTTCAGGCACCTCAAATAAATAGCTTGATTGTTTGCAATGACCAACACATTGTATGGAGTACCGGTAATGTTTGACATAAAAACGCATCATGTCTAATTATGTTGACTACGTTGTAAGCTCTCGCTCATTGAACATACAAAGCTTGATAAAATATATTGAGTTGTGTCTTTGAAATTTAGAAGCAATTACAATATTTGCAAACAAAGGTCCATTGCATATGCTATGTCTATCATCGCAGAAAAAAATGAGAGACTACCCCCCCCCCCCTTCCAAAAATCCTATGTTCTTTTTTCAAAATAGTGCCAAAGATTAAAAAAAATTTGCATTACTAAGTATGTGATGGAACATGTACTAGCCTTATAAGACCATTTGTTATAGAAATATTTGGTTGCCCTCTCTCCCGATCTTCTGCCTAGAAATTGCTCGACTCAATTTTATTTTACATCAATTACAGGATTTTTTTTTCTTCCGTCAACAAATATGTTTACATTTTAAGGAAATGTTTTTCTCACCATAAATACGGACCCAATAATTTTCCCTGAGTTGGGAGGTCCACCAAACGTAATTTTAAAGATGGTATAAAATATTCAATTATGTTGATTTTTTTTACTCTGTAAAATTGTAATTTTGACAAAATGGACAAATAGAAAAAAAAATTATTTATTAAATCTCCTAACCCACTCTGAATGATTTTATTCCTTTTCAAATGTTGCTCCGCTGTATTAAAAATTGTAAATATTAAATTGACCGTGTATAGGGGGGGGGGGTGATCAAAATTAAACGATATCTTAGGTATTTGATAGTTATATTATTGTTGAAATATTCAAGTATTTTTCAAATTGTAAATTGGAGATCTTTGATAGCATATTGCTTAATTTAAAACAAACCCCTTTTCAAACTTGCTTTCAAGTATCAAGTATCATATTCAACCATCTGCCTTCCTTCATTAAAACGATATATCCAATTATTGATTATATTATTAGGAAGTCATTTGTCTTAATAAACTATGAACAAATTCTTATACGTTACTTCAAAGGCATTTTTAAGATATCCCATAAATATTTTAGTCGTTTGTTGAATCAGTTCCACTGAGACAACCATTTTTCGTCACAAGTACCTGCATAATGACTTCCTTTTCACATTGTGAGCAAAACTTTATTCAGCATGTGCTTGCTATTTATAGAACTTGAGTGTGCACCAAATTTGTTTCTAATCTAAATTGTGGTTTTGTAGATATAGAGATCACCCCTCGTACTAGTATATACTAACACAAGGTTTTTGTGTTTTATTTCTTTGTGTTTCATTGGTGATAATTAATTTTTTGATAGATATTATAAGTCATCTGTGGCAAATTTACAAACTCTTAATTTTAAACTTTGATGGTGCTCATTTTTCCTTACCTGGAATCAAAGGGTTTATTTCAATACGTACATCATTTAACAACTGTTCGATAATAATACTAAATAAATTACTTTAAGCCACACTATAAAACAATTCCTCTTTTAAAAGTGTTCATATTATTTGAAATATTTTGCAACTGTAATTCTCTTCTACATTTGAAGATTGTTATGTCCCTCCATATTAAGAAGAGGTCTGGAAAACAAAATTCCATGCTAAAAATAGACCACGTGCTGCTATCAATGAACTACTTTCAGCGTTCTTTACACTCTTTTGAAGACAACGATACCTTGTTTTGAACTTAAAATTATCATTTAAAAGTGCAAAATTTAGACATTTCTCAACAAATGGTTGTAGAGAGAACATTAATGAACAGTTTGCGTATTTTTTTGGATTTTTTAAGGCTTTGCTGAATTGTGTAGCTGCGCAGTTCTAAGGAGTATATCAAAAACATTTTTTTTGCAAAAGTATAGATTATATATGCACAAAATGCATTCAGTTGTGCATATTTATTGTATCTTTATCATAAGGGCTTAAACTTTGTTCAAAATATAATGTATTTTAGCCATTTGAAGAAATGTTTACATTTTGTTCTCACTGCACTAAAGGTGGCCATACATCCCCATTAAATCATAGCTTCTCCCCATGTAATTCTGTAAATGACATGTAAATATAAACATGTCTGCATAATTAACTCGCATGTTGACATAGATAAGTCGCATGTTGACATAATTATCTAGCATGTTGACATACCAAAAAATGTAGCATGTCTACATAATTATGTTGGATATTGCATCTAAATTGTCAGATACAGGTGTTAGTAAGTAAAATTACCCATATATAGATTAAATTTCTAATAAGATTGGTAAATTGCATGTCAACATTATTAATTTGCATGTTGACATACATATGTTGCATGTTAACATAATTTATCTTGCATGTAGGGGGCAGAAATATGCCACCATAATTATGCCTTACAAGATATACGTTTTGAAATAATTTGTAAATGTAAACACAAATCATAATCTATAGTAGCATCCACAAGTCAAGTCACCTCATTACGTAACGCTATGTGACTCTTACCAAAACAATGCTTTTTCAAACCCCAAATTTTACTGTTTTTCCGCTCTCAATGATTATTTCAAGAATAAAGATATTAAAAAATTATTAAACTTTGTTAAATATATTTCATTATATTTATTAACCTCTCTTTTAATTATATTTACATCAAATGAAAAATGCGTTTGAATGCAAAACTTACACCTGAAATATAGTAGGTAGTAATTGTCGCGCTTTTTAATTCCGTTGTTTCCAGGACAACAAAGGTGTGTGAGACATTTCTTTTATAAAAACAGACGCTGGAGAAGTAGCAGAACAAACTGATACCAAATAACCAATTACAGATGCAAATATTACCATGATGGAAGACTTCATAAAGTAAGTAGTTTTTAGACAAAATTTTCACCCTATTCTAGAACAGGTTGCATATGTGTAACAACATTAGATCGATTCAGAATTTAATCCTCTTCAAATTAATATGCATGGTATCTTAATAAACCCCCGCGCTAAGGAGCGCTTTTCGAATAACCCCACACATGTTTAAAAATTCATTAAAGAAATTGACGCCGTCAACGAAACTGACGAAATCGCCAGCTTGGGTTAGGCCTACTGTGTTTATTTACAGTATCTATGGATATCTTACGGGGAACAACTCTTCATAGCTTGAATATGTGCTCAAGGGGAAATTTTTATTATTTTTATTATTAAATTATGTCGTATTAAATTCTTTTAACTGATCTTATCGCATCTTCAATGATTTTGTATAAAGCAAATACAATAATTGAGTGTATTACCAGAAGTTTTTTTTTTTTTGACATATGAATTTAAAAGATAAAATGCTTTAATGATTTTATAAAAAATATTTTAAAACAGAAAGAAAAAGGAATTTAAATCATAAATTCAACAAAAAGGAAAATGATGAAAAAAAATGGTACGTGGTTTGATTATATGAATTAGTAAAATGACACTGACTTATGCACTATTGAAAAAAAAGAGTTAACAGGTAGATTTTAAACATGTTCAAATAAATAATAAATACGCAGTTAAATGAAATAATTAATATTTCAGATGTTACGATCCTCTAATGTTATGAAAATAGACATTGCGTCAGCTGTAGTAGTTATTTTTATTGTGTGACGTCACATGGTTTTCCGGAAGCTGAAGAACATCTGCACGAGCTCGCGATCGTCTGCGAGGATACGGGATTGGAGAGACTTGGCAATGGACTGATGGTATGTCGTACTTTGTAATTCGGCCCAGGATGTTTATAATACCGTGAAAGTACATATTTAGTGACCGCCGTCCATAGTGTCTGATGTTCTCGGAGTGGTGTAATTCGTTCTGGACTGGAGGACATTCGAAATGAACAGCTGAGTAAACGTTGTCTGAATTTGTTTATGATGTCAATTTGGGTGTAATAACTGTGTGTTTATTTGATTCTATTGCTTGTTTTTTCATTAAAATTTGTTAAAGTTTTAATTCATTTTGGTTGGTGTGTTTTTTGTAAGTGTGTCACAGGTGAAAACGAGCTATAAATAGAATTGTGTATTCGGCGCACGTTACAAATTGGGGGCTCGTCCGGGATAATCGAACTTTTGGCTTTTTGTGGGTAATTATCAAAAACGATATCTCGGAAATTTTTGATCACAAAATCATTTCATTTGGGAATTTAATTTATTATCATACACACCAGTCAAGATGGTTTTTAACTTAGAGGATTTTTTGAATGCACCAGATGCGCGGTTACTTCAAACACTTAAGAAAGATGAATTGTTTGAATTTGTGTCAAAATTTCACTTGAATGTTAAGCGCAGTGCTCGGAAAATAGAAATTAGAAATGCTGTGATTCAGTATTTAGTTCAGAGAGGTATTTTAGATGATAGTGCATTGTCATTGGTTGAAGATTTGAAATCTAGTGAAATTGAAAAGAGAAATTTTGAATATGAATTAGAATTTAAGAAATTAGAAATTGAACAAGAGAGAGAAAGGCAGGCATTTGAAAGAGAAAAGAGAGAATATGAAAAAGAGAAAAGTGCGCAAGATCGAGAACATGAGTTACAGATTAAGAAATTAGAATTCGAGACTCAAAAGATAAAACATGAGTTGGAACTTGAGGCTAAGGCTAAATCAAAATCTGACTTTGATGTGACAAAGAACATAAGACTTGTCCCTAAGTTTCAAGAGAAAGATGTTGACAAATATTTTATTCATTTTGAGAAAATAGCAGAAAATTTGAAATGGCCAAAAGAATTCTGGCCACTATTGTTACAGAGTGCATTTGTTGGGAAAGCGAGGGAAGTCTACAGTGCATTGTCACTTCCGCAAAGTACAGATTATGATGTTATTAAGAAAAATGTCTTAAAAGCATATGAACTTGTACCAGAAGCTTATAGACAGAAATTTAGGAATTACAAGAAATTCAATGAACAGACTCATGTTGAATTTGCAAGAGAGAAACAAAATATGTTTGAGAGATGGTGCACTTCTAAAAATGTTGGATCAAACTTTGAAAGGTTGAAACAGGTCATTTTGATTGAGGAATTCAAAAATTGTATTCATCCTGAAATTAGAACATATTTAGATGAACAGAAGGTTGAGACTCTTGAGCAATCTGCGACTGCGGCTGATGATTATGCACTAACACATAAGGTATCTTTTGTAAAACTCAGTACTAGTCAACAGAAGATGACCAGCTATGACAGTTCTCGAGGGGGACCAGACACTTCACAGGTAACTCAACCTAAGATAGCCTACTCTGAGATCAAAGGTAAGGACAAGAATAATGAAACCTTAAAGCAGGTCCCAATTTGTAATTATTGCAAAAAGAAGGGTCACATTAAGTCTGAATGTTGGGCATTACAGAGGAAAAAACCTGTAAGTAATGATAGTAAGCCAAGTCCCACTGCTCTTACATCTGTCCAAGGTAAGGTTTCCTGTAGTCAGTTTGAGAACACTGCTGTTAAGTCTGTCGAGCCAGAGTCTGATGTTCTTAGAGAGGAATTTAAGCCTTTTGTATTCAATGGTTTAGTGTCGGTGGGTACCGACTCACACCCTATAAGAATTTTAAGGGATACAGGTGCTTCTCAGTCTTTGTTACTAGAGGGCGTGTTGCCACTGTCTGAGAAGTCACATACTGGTTCTGAAGTGTTGATACAGGGTGTAGAATTAGGACTTGTGAAAGTTCCTCTTCATGTTATAGACTTGAAGTCAGATTTAGTCTCTGGGTCTGTGGTCGTAGGTGTTAGACCTACTTTACCTGTTAAGGGAGTTTCTCTTCTGTTAGGTAATGATTTAGCTGGGGGTAGGGTGGTACCTGACCCAATCATTTGTGAAAAGCCTAGTCTTATAGGAGAGATAGAGGAGGAGAATAAAGAGTTATTTCCTTCATGTGCTATTACAAGGGCTATGGCGAAGAAACTAGAACATGCTGAACAGACGGTAAGTCAGAAGTTAGATACAGGGAAGGACTTGTCTATAGATCTTGATGAGACATTTTTGTCAGCTATGTTAGATTCAGAAAGTCACATTTCCTCAGAGGATCAGCAGTCTAAAGGTGATGTATTTGGTTTTCAGGAAATGTTAGACAACACACCACTTACTAGAGATAAGTTGATATCTGAACAAGAGTCAGATGTTGAATTACAAGGTCTCATTGAACAAGCTTTGTCTCCAGAGGAGGCAGAGAAGGTCCCTGCTTGTTATTATAAGAATCAGGGTGTACTCATGAGAAAATGGCGTCCCCCTGATGCTTCAGTAGAGGATGAGTGGCAAATCCACCATCAAATTGTAGTACCTAAGGCATATCGGAGAACAGTAATAGGGCTTGCCCATGATGCACCAATGTCGGGTCATTTGGGGGTCACAAAGACCTATCATAAAGCATTGACTCACTTCTTCTGGCCTAAGATGAGAAGGGATATAGTTGACTATTGTAGGTCATGTCATGTCTGCCAAGTAGTGGGAAAACCTAATCAAAAAATCCCTCCTGCTGCTTTAAAGCCTATCCCTGCTTTTGATGAACCATTTACCAAGGTCATTATAGACTGTGTGGGTCCCTTACCTAAAACCAAAGCTGGTAATCAGTACTTGTTGACAATAATGTGTGCGTCGACACGCTTCCCTGAAGCAATTCCCCTGCGAAACATAAAGTCTAGAACCATTGTCAATGCTTTGACCAAGTTTTTCACCAATTTTGGTTTGCCCCAGTCAGTACAGTCTGATCAAGGTTCCAATTTCACATCCAAGGTCTTTAAACAGGTAATGCAGGAGTTAGGGGTTAAGCATCATACATCCAGTGCATACCATCCAGAGTCCCAGGGGGCTCTTGAGAGGTTTCATCAAACCTTGAAAACTATGATTCGAACCTATTGTTTGTCGAATGAGAAAGAGTGGGACCAGGGAATCCCCTTTCTTTTATTTGCTGTTAGGGATGCAAAACAAGAAGCACTAGGTTTTAGTCCCTTTGAACTTGTATATGGTCACACTGTGAGAGGACCATTGAAATTGCTCAAAGAGAAATGGTTGGTTGAAGAGAGTGAGACAAATCTATTAGATTATGTAGCTAAGTTCAAAGAGAGGATCAGTCAAACTTGGACGCTAGCCAGAGAGAATTTAAAGGTAAGTCAAGACAAAATGAAAACCTGGTATGACAAACGTACCAAAACAAGAACATTTAATTCAGGAGACAAAGTTCTTGTCTTACTACCAATTCCAGGTCAGTCTTTACGTGCTAAGTACTTTGGCCCATTTGAAGTTGAAAGAAAGGTCAATGACTTGAATTACATTATTAAGACACCAGGTCGATGCAAGAGCAAACAGCTCTGTCACCTCAACATGATCAAACAGTATCATAACCGGACTGACATAGATCACCCTAAGGTAGAATCAGTTGCTGCTTCAAGCACTGACCTTAAGTCTACCCCAGAACAAGACCAACTTGCACACGAGTATGATCAGTCTACTCCTAAGTTGAAAAACTCGGATGTTTTGTCAGACTTAGAGTCTAAACTTAACCACTTGCAAGAGAATGAGAAAGAAGAGCTTATGTCTCTTATACAAGAATTTTCACATTTATTCCCGGATGTTCCTAAAAAGACCAATCTTGTATATCATGATATAGATGTTGGGGATGCATCTCCCATAAAACAGCATCCTTACAGAATGAACCCTGTAAAACAAGAGCACTGTAATGCAGAACTGGCTTATATGTTAGAACATGACATAATTGAGTACAGTAACAGCCCTTGGAGCTCCCCTTGTCTACTTGTTCCCAAGCCAGATGGGTCGTTCAGATTCTGTACTGACTTCCGCAAGGTCAACACAATTACCAAAACTGACTCTTACCCGATTCCCAGAATTGAAGACTGCATCGATAAAATTGGTCATGCCAAATACGTAAGTAAATTCGATCTTTTGAAAGGGTATTGGCAGGTCCCACTGACCGAGAGAGCGAAAGAGATTTCAGCCTTCGTTACCCCAAAAGGTTTCTACCAATATAAGGTGATGCCTTTTGGGTTAAAAAATGCCCCTGCAACCTTTCAAAGGATGATCAATCATTTACTTAGTGATGTAGATGCAAGTGAGGCATACATTGATGATGTGATAGTGTATAGTAACACTTTTCAGGAGCATTTGTCACACATCACGGCATTATTTGTTAAACTTTCAGAGGCACATTTGACTGTAAGCCTAACAAAAACAGAATTTTGCCATGCTGTTGTTGAATATTTAGGCCATATTGTTGGTAACGGCCATGTAAGACCAGTTTTTGCTAAGGTTGAGGCAATTGTAAATTTTCCAGCACCTCAGTGTAAGAAAGAACTGATGAGATTCTTGGGAATGGCGGGGTACTATCGAAAATTTTGCCCTAACTTTTCGACCATTGCTAACCCATTGACCTGTCTCTTGAAAAAGAATAGCAAATTTGTTTGGGATGAATCATGCCAACAGGCTTTCCAGCAAATCAAAACGATTCTCATGGTCTCTCCAGTTCTTTCATCACCTGATTTTGATAAAGAATTTTTGTTGCAAATTGATGCTAGTGATGTGGGTTGTGGGGCAGTTTTGTTACAAGAAGATGAAAAGTATGTTTGTCATCCTGTTGCTTATTTTTCCAAAAAGTTTTCCAAATGTCAAAAAAATTATTCAACTGTAGAAAAAGAGTGTTTGTCCATGTTATTAGCATTGCAACATTTTGATGTGTATGTGAATTCATCTGTACATCCAGTTGTTGTTTTCACTGACCACAATCCACTCACATTCGTTCACAAAATGAAAAACAAGAATCAAAGGCTTATGAGATGGAGTTTGGAATTACAAGAGAAAAACATTGTCATAAAACATATTAAGGGAAAAGAAAATTTAATTGCAGATGCTTTGTCAAGAGTATAGGTTAATTAAAATGTTGTTTTTTGAAATGTATGTAAATTTTGTAAAATCATATTGTTTCATTGTAATTGTAAAAGTTTTCATTATACTCAAACTTTTCTTTAAGGGGGGAGGTGTTACGATCCTCTAATGTTATGAAAATAGACATTGCGTCAGCTGTAGTAGTTATTTTTATTGTGTGACGTCACATGGTTTTCCGGAAGCTGAAGAACATCTGCACGAGCTCGCGATCGTCTGCGAGGATACGGGATTGGAGAGACTTGGCAATGGACTGATGGTATGTCGTACTTTGTAATTCGGCCCAGGATGTTTATAATACCGTGAAAGTACATATTTAGTGACCGCCGTCCATAGTGTCTGATGTTCTCGGAGTGGTGTAATTCGTTCTGGACTGGAGGACATTCGAAATGAACAGCTGAGTAAACGTTGTCTAAATTTGTTTATGATGTCAATTTGGGTGTAACTGTAACTGTGTGTTTATTTGTTTCTATTGCTTGTTTTTTCATTAAAATTTGTTAAAGTTTTAATTCATTTTGGTTGGTGTGTTTTTTGTAAGTGTGTCACAGGTGAAAACGAGCTATAAATAGAATTGTGTATTCGGCGCACGTTACACAGACTTCAGGAAGGTTAAAATGCCAAGAAAAAAATAAGGTACAATGTACTCATGGAAGTGGAACTTTTCAAAAGGAAAAAAAACTCACCATTAATAAATTATGAAAGTTATTTCACCTTTTCTTTCTTGCAAAAAAAAAAAGTTAACAGTGGTTCATTGAATGTATTTTTGGATTCCTAAAAATAATAACTGAAGAATATGGGCAGGAACATGAAAGTCGTCTTAGCACTTTGAAGAAATCCTTAAAATTCTAATGTCATTTTTGTTAATTAGAGAAATGAAGAAAATACTACATACACATCTTATTATAAAAAATAAAAAAAAAAAAAAATACATTAATATCCTTTTTTAAATATTTGAGTATTGAAAAAAATATATTGGGAGAGGGCACTTTAGACTGGTCGTTTAAAGTGCACCAAACATTTTTTTTTGGGGGGGGGAGGGATGCTGTGGAGGTCTTGGTAAATATAGATGTTGTAAAAACTATAAATACGGAAGAAGATACATTTTTAAGTAAAAAATATTTAGTATAGGCATTTGATGTATTTTTACATAATTTACGAAAAAGGTTCTTGATTTATAAATGCGCTTTAAATGAGATTTAAATAAAAAAATGGTCTGAATACTCGACTTTACTCGAATAATGCAATCGAATTTCTACTAAGAAAAATAAATATTTTGAAATCCCTAAAAATAATGTAAATATTTTTTAGAACTTGATGGAAAATTTGTCTCATCGCTATTATTATTCAACAAGCTGACCATAAGATGTCCTGCACTACTCCCAGGATTTTAAATTCTGATGTCATTAACTTTAAAAGAGCACATGGCGTTCCGAAACTGCCCAATGGATTGTGTCACATTGTGATAACTGTAATCCGACATAAATTAGAGTGGATATTAGGCGACTGTGGTCAGAATATGTAATCTAAAACGAAAGACCTTAAAAAACAGAAGAATCCCTATAAGGTCTTCCGTCTGAAACGGAAGATCTTAATAATAATAGGGAAAAAGAAACCGAACGAAAACAGTAAGGTCTTCTGTTGGAAACGGAAGACCTTAATCACTCTAAAGCCCTTAAACATTAAAATGAAGAGTAGAATATGCAAAAATTAGCATATAATTAAGAATCTGAAATAAGACATATAATTATAAAAAATAATGAAAACAATTTTAGAAAATATTTAAAAATTAGCTCCTAAAACTTTGAGACTACATGTAGGTATAAATATGTACATCAAGCTATTATAGCGAAATCATGGGATCAGGGTTTTTTGGGGCGTAGAGACAATAAGTTCCGTTTTGTCTTGATTTTATTTAAGCAAGTGTTAGTTTTACCAATGCACTAATATCAGACATGCATTTTTCTAGCAGTTCTGCTACGGTATCCTAGGTTGCTTTTGGCCTGATGATTATATTTACCTGAGTATCATCAGGCCAATGATATGAGAAGATGAAAAGACATTCCATGTCTGCGACAGATCTCACCAATGGGGTTTAAAAACATGCAGTATAGCTTAAAGGTACTTAGACACAGATTTGAAGTTAACATTTTCTTATTTTTTCTGTATAATATCACGAATTATATATTTTAATAGCATTTCACGCAAAAATTAATTGAAAATCTTATTTCATTTAAAAGCTATTAAAACTTAAAATTTTTGGCGGGTTTGATTGACACATCCTTGCACTTTAACAAATTTAAACTTGATTCTTAATCCTTAGGAAAACTGGCAATTTTGATGTGCTTTTATGAGAAAATTAAAACTTTCATCAAGAAAAACAATTTTATTCAGAGTAGAAATGTTAAAAAGCAAAACACCTTCACAAATATCGTCATTCCGAACTAAGAGATGCGTACAGAGTTTAGCAAATCGAGCACACTCGTGTTATGTACACAGTTTTTGTAAACAGGGCTCGAGTTCTGTTATTGTTTATATTTAGAATTCACCGTGTGCGTTCAATCGTCACAGTCTGCTTACCACAACTGCACGGACTGACAATGTATTGTGTGTTTGTTTTGCTTTCGAACGTGTCTACTCTGAATTTTTTTGGATTATAGTATTAATATTCTTCATTTATACAAAACGAGATTCCAACTTTCCAAGAGATTAATAATAAAATTAAATTTGTGAGAGTGGAAGGATATGTCAATCAAACCCGCCGAAAAATTTGAAATTTCTATATCTTTTAAACGAAATAAGATTTTTAATTAATTTTTGTGTGAAATGCTATTAAAATATATAAGTCGTTATGTTATGGAGAAAATAATAACTTCAAATCTGTGTCCAAGTACCTTTAAGACCTAAGACAGACTCTTGTGGAACTCCCAATTTTAGCTGAAATCAGATGACATGGATGAATTAAACGCGATTCGTTGATATCATTTGTTAAGGTATGATTCCATCCAAAGCAGAGCTTCACCAAAGATGCCAGGGGAAAATTGGAGAATATTACGAAGGATAGAATGAATTATCACGTCAAAAGCCATTATATTGAATACTGTTCGTTATCTTCGTACCCTTCTTGCATTGGTTAATCGAACAGCATACAGCCAATAAGTTTATCTTGGACTATTTAGATTATTTTGTATTTTGTAAACCAAAAATTTCTTTACTTTTACACGATATTCTTTAAAAAAGTCCCTTTTTTCTAGGTAGATGTTCCAACAGCTGCAGACATAACTGTCGGACCATCAACACAACTTGTGCTGTTCGGTTTTTCGACACTAAAAACATGACCATGGCACTGCCAGCAAAAAAGTTTGAAATGTTCAGGCATTGTCATCAATTCCTCTATCTCCTCAAATAATGTTACTGAGCAAGAACTTCTGTCCTCATCAACTTTATTTTTATTTTTAGGGTGGTTGGCAGTTGTTAGGCCTTTTCAGGCATCTCATCAATACAGGGGCAACGGGGGGATCTGGCTTTTATTAATCTTTTTTTGGGGGGGAGCAAATGGGCATTTGGGTCCTGGTCTCAGTCCTGGTCTTATTTGCGTATCATCAGAGACATTACATTTCTCGAAACGTTCCGGTTATGGTAGCTTTAAAACCGTGGTATTGGTGTTTACAAAACACAAAAATCATCAAGCCTGTATTACTTTTCCTGCAGTAAAATAGTCGGATAACACTGCATTATCAAAGTTAAAAAAAAAAATCACTGTTCATTAAGAGTTGGACCAAAGCTGGCATATTCTAGTTCATCAGTTTTTACAGTTAATCTTTTCAATCTACAACTTTACTTACAGAACTATATGTCTTTCCATCAGCGCAATATCTTGTTATCACAAATTCAACAGGCTTCACGATATTATAAATAATTCAGTTTTACAAATTTGATGAGGGTTTTGATGAGGGTGTGAGGAGGTCAGGTGGTGTAAATAAAAATATTCGATCCCCAAATATCATTCAGCTGGTTGAAAAGGGTTAGGTGACTTGCGGCCCCTGATAAATTGGCAAACAATTAAATGTCTACATTTTTACTCAATTTTTTGTATGTACCTCACACTGATGTGTGTACCTTTATATAGAATACTATTTTTAACAAAAATGGAAACTTGATTCGAAAGATATATATTTTTTATTGTGGTAGGGGTATCATGTTTACATCCAATTCCTATTGCATTTTATCCCCGTCCAACTCTTTGAAGCCCTTAAAATATACGAGCACAGATAGGTACAATTTTCTCCTTTGGCTGGTCACTGTATTTTATTGAAATCTACCTACATGTGAAAGGAGAAAATTGTACCTAACTGGCTTTCATGCTATTTAAAAACAAAATTGTAAAATCTAGCTGTCCTTTCTCATTATGAACAGATCTACAGAACTGGAATTTCTGACGTAAGAATAAATTCATATGCTAATCGAGGCACTGGCGATATTTTCTAACTAACCAATCAGCTAATTGACATTTGTTACGAGTGAGTACCACAGAAATACTATGGACACATTCTTGGAATTTTACTGCTTTCCGATAATTTCTTCTGCATTTGATTCAAAGATAGACACGGATCTACATATGTACAATTTCCGAGATCACAGTAAAATTTATGTTCAGTTACAAATAATTGATAAATGTACATTATTTTAAAGTTTTGTAGCGTGTTTGATGAGTAATTCTCTGGGTCTACACGTTTTCCTGAGTATCAGTGAATACAAGCTTTACGTGCATTTCTTTACCTACATATTGTAAATTATGATGAAAATCCATGCGTATTATAAAGTATAAACAGCCTCGGCTTACCATTATGAAGGTTTGAATTGTGAAAACTATAACAGGTAAATTGACCTAAACCACGTGTCTGTGATAAAATATTAACGTAGTAAACTACTCTTTGTTTTGTTGTTGTGTCATCGGATTGGTCGATGACTATTTACGAAATAATAACAATAGCCATATAAGGTCTTCTCGGAAATGCATATCCCTCTATTGTACTAAGACCCGCCCATTCTCTTGCCATAAAAGAATATATTCTCACAAACCTGGCCGAATTTTGCTGTGATAGCATCTAAAAATCAAGGATAATGCAGTATTCCTTATAAATAAGATTTGTCTGAACTATTGAAATTATTCAAAAGGCCTCGTATTTATTCACTTTTGTTTGAAAACTACCAACATCGTTGTAGATTAAATATAATTCGTCGTTGAAAAAGGGGCCCAAGATAGCAGTTATGTCACATTATCCTTTATACAGACCCTTCAATCAGTAAATTGCTCACCTTTAGAGACATTACTTTTTTCCCGCAGCTTGCATTTTTATTTGGTTTGCATAAGGTTAAATACATCTTTAAAAACAAAGCTGTATTTTTTTTTCATAAAAAAAATTCAAAAACAGATCAAGTACCGGGGTAGGTAAAAGTTCTGTTCTGCAAATACAAAACAAATTGACACAGAATTTTGTCCAGCTTTATGCTAAACGTTATGACTAACTTTTCTATCAACCTCCCTTTATCACCTAAATAAAAAGAGAATGTTTCAAAGATATTAGTAGTAACTTATTATTACTATTGAAGAGAGTTAGCAGGCGCTCTGCAAAGTCGTAACTGAAGTTTTAGCGTTTTCTTGAACAACAATGTTCATTTTTCATGGCTTTTAAGCCGTTCATGGTAACTCAGTCGGTAGAGTGCTCGCTCCGTGATCGGGTGGTCGTGAGTTCGTATCTCGGCCGCGGCTGACCCAGTCGATAAAATGGGTAGCAACTGTTCCTAAGCCATGCGCTTGGCACTTTGAAGTGAAAGTTACGGGTCCTTCGGACGAGACCGTAAAAACCGAGGCCCCGTGTCAGAGGCAGGCGTTGGCACATAAAGATCCCCCAGTGCTCAATGGCCCTGAGTGCCGAGTAAAGGTCCAAATTTGAAGCCCTTCACCGGCATACGGTGACGTCTCTATAAGAGTGAAAAATTCTCGAGAGGGACATTACACAATATACAATCAATCAATCATGGGTTTTAAAATATACTGATAGACAAAAGTAACGCAAATAACTAAATATTGGTAATTACTATGAACCAAAAATATTAGGAAATCTTTAACTTTGCAAATCATTTATTTAACGGTTGAATAATTTTTGCTTCATAACTGGTAACTGCTTTAAAGCCTTCTTCATAGAAATAAAAATCTTCCATTTTAAATCAAATATTTTGGATTTCAATGTTTTGTAGCTGTGAATCATTAGTATTGTTCATAATTCCCAGGGGAAAAATCCTTCTTTTCTTCCGGTTGTGATGATTATATACTTAAAGGAAAAAGAAATAAAGGGTAAAATTTAGAGGTGTATTTAATAAATATTTCTTTAAATTTTTTTTTTTGGTATTTCTATCTAACTTTTCAAATCATCTTCCAAAAAAGATATAGCAAAAATCCAATTTGATCTTGTTTAATAATTCATGAGTTATAGAAGGTAATTTGTCCCTATCCCCCAAAAGTTAAGATCGAAAACCAATATTATCTTTAATGTCTCTCCTGTGCATCTGTCAAAGCCTAATTTCTCCTTTGCATCATCAGAGTGTTTATCTTTCAATTCCTGGCTTTATTGGACATGGAAAACCACGCCAAAAATAGTAATACGACGCGCACCTGCGCCAATGAGAGAAACGCAACTGTAACCTGACCGGTTTAAAAAACCACCTGTGAATGAAATGATTATTATTGTCTAGAGTATACAACCGGTTTTTGTGGTAGTAAGGTTATGATTTAAGAGATTGCAGGACGACACGCCCGCTCGATATATGACTCTGATTTGCGTCAACGTTATCGTCACAGTTGACGGAAAACCATCCCAGGCCCTCTGTAACAAAGTTTAACGACTTTTATGGGGGGAAATTTACAAGAAAGTGCTTAGTTGCCTGTTGTTGTCTTTTTCATCAATTAGAAAATTCGAAAACCAAAAGGTATGGGACTTCCGTAAACTGTTCCAACACTGTACACTTAATATTGAAAAACAATTACTGATGCAAAGTGTTAAATTTTGATTTCTTTTAAAGGGCTAAAAATCAATTTTCGCTAATGGAATGAAAATCATTCAACCGTTAAGTAACTGATTTTGAAAAGTTAATGATTACCAAACTTTTTTAATACATAGTTATAACCCTTATATAAATTTCCCCCGAAAATGATGGTGCTGTATTTTTTTGACCGTCTGTGACAAAGAGTAACTAGGTATAAAGCAGGAAAGTTAAAAAAAAAACGCCGTGCGGTGAGATTGTAATAGGCGTATTCACTTAGCCAATTGATGTCACTTTGTGCGACAATGTGTTTGAAAAAAAAAACTAAATGAGAAGGGGATAAATGAAATGATATATTTTGTGATGTTTAGAAGTTTGATGTGAAATTTATTTCACTTATAACCTACAGTTTTAAATATCTCTAATGTTTTTTTTTCACTTATATTAAAAAATAACTTACATACAAAGATAATGAATTAATCTTGCAATTAAAAATGTTAAATATCATTTAAACATTAGGGGGGTACCTTTATTTCTTGTTTGGTGTTTACAAGATTTCATTTCCGTGGAAATAAAAATTAAACAATAATTCGTACCTTTTGGCACTCCCTTTGAAGCACATCACATTCCCTATGTAACTTTTTAAGATCATTGGTGCTTTCCTTATGTCTGTTTTCACAAACCATAAGTCTACTTTGGAGACTTCTTTTGACAGTCTCAATGACACGCTTTGCATATCTGCATAAAAATGACAAATTGTTTAAACTACTTAAAAAATTGATTCACAGTATTACACTCACGATATAACTATAATAGTAGTTATATCGTGAGTGTATTACTGTGAATTTGATATCAATAATAGAATCATTTTTATAAGTATATTTATTACACGCTAAATACGAATTACGGATAAATCAAAGTAAGTTTTAAGGTCCTAGGGACTATGTTTTTACTTGATTAAATTCTCCTCAATAGAATTGTTTCATTGGAATTTTGATTTTGTTTACTGCTTGTTATTTCTACATTTCGAAATAGTTGTCTGCTTTTGTTTAAAGATTATTTCATCTATATCGTTGCAAATAATTTAATACTTAAATGAAAATCATAGTATTGTGGTTTGATTTCAAATTAGGTTATGACAAGGATGAATGAAAAATATTTCTTAATTAATGATTAAATTGCAAGATATTTTTTTTCTGGTCGACACATTTTATTATACTGACTATACGTGATAGTAAAAGTCCTCATCAAGAGCCTTGGATACCTTAATCAATGTAATAAATCCATTAGATTTATAAAGCGGAAGATCCAAAATGACTTCGCTATTTTCGTAAATTCGCAATATCCATGACCGTACTAAACGAGTTTTACTGTACATAAAAAGATTTCTCAAACCTTAATATTTAACATTTAAATATTCTTTTGAAGAAAATAATACAGGAATGTATTTCGAAATATATTGACATAATGACTTAAGATGATCAACTGACCTTGAATGAACGCGAATTCTCCTGTTGTGGTATTTTTCAACAATGAGATCTAACGTTTTCTTGAATCTTTCATATTCTCGCTTGTATTCATTGTCTTTCTCAGATTCCTTGAACGAAACACATTTCAGAGCTCTAAAATAATCCCATTGTAGCATTCTAATATATATTTCAGTACAATAAATGATATGGATTATATTTGATATTTTTAATGATAAACTTTGCAAAAAATTTCCTTTAAACATACTCGTATGGAAAATTTGAAAAGATTGGGCATTTCTCCCTTCTCTAAAACTACCCATGGCCAGATGCATGAAACATCTTTCTTTATTGTTTCCCATGTTTCATTATCTCCTACAGTTTCAAACTTGTTGATCACGAAAATAACATCTCTCTTGTCAAAGCAAGGCATTTCCACAATACTCTGAAGTAACTCGTTGAAAAAATTGTGTACCTGCGAATAAGATAATATCAAAGTAAATAAAACATTATGTTAAAAAAAAGGGTTAATAAATTATCGAAAATGTAAGTATTTTCTATGCAATTCATTTTAAAAAAATGTGTGAGATAGCAATTGCAGTTTAAAGGACATAATCTATTTTCAAAAAAATATAGAAAGAAACGCTTTGCAAACTAGAGTTTCACATAAGAACAAAGGTAACTATGGATTGATCTGTAGATTCCTTATTTTCGCGAGTACTTTCTATCGCAAACTGGGATTTTGACGTCAAATCGCGAGAAAAATATTTCGCGAATCGACGGTTGATAATCAGAAATGACATTGATTTCAACGCCTTAAAAATAAAAGCGAGTAATATTATTTCGCAAGTGTTGCTTCTCGCGACATTACGCGTAAATAAATACCTCGCGCATAATTTGGAATCTATGGTAAGCAATCGGTTGTACATTTTTCCATCAGAAAACGTCTTAACCGTCGTAAGAGACATCTAGAATGATTTCGCGAACGAACCGATGACTTTGACGAGTAACAGCTAGAGACATGTATTGATAAGATTATTTATCCTTCCATCTGTGTAATTGTCATCTACTTCCACAAAAAGCTATTTATACAGTAGACTATCATTTGATTATTATAACATTCAATCAAATATTGAAAGAAAACGAACCGGGCTACTTTGGTGTGTTGTGGTGGCGAGTGTTTTGATTTTGGTATCCAGTTCGTAGGTATTCAGTTTGTATATTCTAATAATCTCACTTAAGTGTTTAATTAACTTAAATCTTTCTGGGGTCTATTTTCGGCATTCTGTGATTGGATTTTTAAAGGGTATTCAAACTCATGTTTTATGTCCGTTTGTCATGCGAAAAGTTAGCCACCTCTAATCAATTTTCTATACTCAATTACTTTTATTTGATAAAACAGAATTCTTTTGTAGATTGATGCCTAGTTTTGTTGAAGTAGATCTGTTTCACTGGATTTAAATTGCAGTTTGGTTGGACCAATTTTGGAATTGACTTTGTGTTTTATCCTCCACCCATGGCTATATGGACGCATCTAAGGACGCGTTAACATTTGTACAAATCAGTTTTATCAAATTTGGCTAATATTGTTGCCTCCTCTATATTTATGCTTGAGTTTTGTTTATGTAAAGAGACTATGAAATAATTTATGCTCGTCTGCGCGAAGCAAAAGAGAACATAACATAGAATCACATTTACTCGCTTGAGTGATATCAGTAAAAACAATCTTATTTTCAAAGAACACCTGTAAGACTGAGTGGAAGATACGGTTTGAAATATTCAAGCTGGTCTCTTTCAGCTAAAGACTGATCTGTTGAAAGAGTTGAATTATATTCCCTTGAAATTCTAAGATTAAACACATTGATGTTTTTCATGCAAATGACGATCAAGACTGACACAGATGCATAAACGAGATTTTAAAGATAATGAGAAATCCCATTTCTAACTTTATAGGGCGGATCATAATAGCTCATAAATTCTGAGGCAAAATCAAATGAAACTTTGTTAATTCATTATAGTTTATTTTAAACCTAAGATAGGAATACTATAAGGAAAATTAAAATTACTTCACTTAAATGTATACCCTACGTTTCTTTTTACCTTTCAGGTAATAATTGTAAATCGTGACATTTGACCTGAGAGATGAAAGAGTCATTTGCTATAATCTTCTGGATTGGGTTTATTTATATGCTGTCAACATTATATAGCAAAGTACGCCGTATTCTCAAAAGTATGAATTAAGGCCTTTTCCTTTTTTTAAATTCACTTTTTAATATCATTCTTACCTTTTTCCATGAAAAAAGGGAAAATGAAAATCCTTTCATATACATTTTTATTCGTTTGCTTCAAGATGAAATAGATATTTTACCCTGTCTGCAGTTTTCCACAGTTTTAGCTCAACTCATGCAGCCATTCAGAGGACCTATTGTTATCCCTTATATCTGTAAACGTGTATTTTAAGATCTTAAGTTTCTTTTCTGAAATCATTGAACTTATTTTTGGCCAATTTTAGCAGATGGGCTTTATGGGTTAAGGGGATCGCCGTCTTACTGGGGCTTGAGGAGTGGTGCTAAAACTCTTATAATGAGTGCCGTCTTCTTTACATCTGGACATCAAGACATCAAATTTTTGCCATGAATGTAATACTCATTTAGCCTTTTACCAAAATTGTGAAATTTACGGTGGAGGGGTTCTTGAGATATATTGGGGCTATATCAATCATTAAGTGAAATTGCATGATTTTTGAAACTCACCTTAGTTTGCTCCTGTGTATTTAGCTAGAGTAGTGCACATGTATAAGTTTGCAAAATGACCGCCGTTGTAAGCGTTTATCTAAGTAACGCAGAATTAAAAAAAAGAGTATTTATGACTGAAAAGAATTAATTTTTCATACGTAAAAGGCGCAGTACTTGGAAATCTGTCATCTATATTGCAGCACAGCGTGTATTCTCCTCGAAAGACCGTGTTAAAGACTTTTCATGGAATAAACCCAGAGGCTACTTCAAATGTCAAACCGATACCTTTCAGATTATCATTGTTTTTTATTTCATTTAAACGCTGATTAATTTAACATTTAAGAACTTTCCATACCTGTTTTGTTATATTAATGTCAGGGCTTTGTGATGGCAACTGAAGATTGTTATTATCAGTATGTGCTTTCAAATTAAGAGCCCCAAACTTCAAGGTAAGAAATGCAACTGTGAATTGAAACATCACTAATGCCTTGCATGTTTACCTTGTCACCCATTATACCCAAGCGATTTGGACCCATTATTTCATCAGATTATCTCCCAAACATTAATTTTCTGTTGTTTCCAAGTACAATTTTTGTCTCATCATTAATTTAACTCATGAAAAGTGGTTTGTAAAATCCCAGTGTAATTCCCTCCTATAACATGTAATCTTTTTTGCACTGTTATCGCGAGGAATTGTAATGATGGGGTGATGTTTCTATCCACATCATGCTTAAACAATCGTCGACTTAGTGTTCATGAAGATATTTGGCATTGTACTTTGATTATACCTACTCCTTATATTCATTTAGATTCTGTCAATTATTTTCTTTCACACTTTGTAGTCAGTCATCACGCACGATTGTTTTTCTAGCTCCACCACCTTTTAGCATGTTTTCTGCATTTTTTCGCTGTCTTACCCGCTTAAAACATTTATCTATTGTTTGACAATGAATTTCAGTCAAATTATGAATCCTAGAATTGGTTTACATGAAGAAGATGTATTAATTATGATAATTTTCTGACCGGGTGTCAATCCTTTTCTGTGTGAAAGCAAGTGTCCAAACAGATTATAGAATTTTTAACCAAAGGGGTATAAACAATAAGATACGGTTAAAAACAATAACAATTATTTATTTCGGAAAAAGATGAATCACCAACGTGAAATATAGGGGCAGAAATACAGCATTGAAAATCGAAGCGAGACTGGAAGTTGTGACGACGATGCCATTTTGCAAAATTGTCAATGACACACTATTGAATGTAAGTAGTTAAAATAGTTAAGACACCTGATATCTTTTAAATATTAAATTGTAATGATAAGCAAGGGTGTCTTTTCAAAAATTGTTAAATGTGTGCCCAGATTTAAACGCGTCTCCTTTGCAGTAGGGGCCCTACTACGGATATTCCCGATTAATATCATAACTGATAGGTCGAAAATGAAGCATTTCTTCGTTCCTCTACTCCACTTCTTAGTATTATTCAGAAATTAATCAATCTTGATGTAAAATGTGTACTTATGATGTGCAATATTGCCTTTGAAAATTGTGAATTTCAAGGCTTCTGGTTTAAAACACAAACCAAATTCATTTGGTGGAGAGTTTTTGCATCTAATACTCATCCGATTAAAAAATAAATCCTTTGAAATGATATATGCAAAACATATCTTACCGATTCATTTACGCAATGTGGTAGAGCAGCATTCAATACACATATGCATCCAACTGCATTCGGTAAATACTGTCTTAAAATGCCGTTCATAGCATTGATTCTCTCATGAAATCCACTTAGATTTGTTGCACTCGGTGCTTCATACCCAGGCGTATCAACAAGAAAGACATCTCCCTACGAATATATATATATTTCCAATGAAAAAAGTCAGAAATCACAAATCTCGAAAATCATTTTTACTGTTAGCACTTTCTGCCTAATGGCTCTTCAGACAGTTAAAAGTTAATTCTAATGCAATTATTTTGTAAAACACTATTTGATTGGCTAATGCACTGATGTTTGAAGCAGTAAAACGAGCATTTACGAGCGTGGAAGCTTTTTCATTATGACGTCATAATAGAGCGACGCAAAATACAATGCTCCGTGACGTATTTCATGTAACAAAATTCAACAAAACAACACGTAAACAACAAACAAAATGCATGGATTGCATTAGAATGGGAATAACTAATCTTCTAATTTGGTATTTGCGACCGTTAATGCTGATTTAACGGTCGCAAACATCCGTTTTACCGGCTCCGCTTACGCGTCGCCGGTAAAACTCAGTTTGCGACCGTAACGGTCGCAAATACCAATTTAGAAGATAGTTATTCCCTAAATATAAAATTGCTAAGTAACTTTCATAAGCACGACGTCAAGTATTGTCCACTGTGACGTCATAATAAAGTTAAAAGGTAGCATTATAATTAGCACCGTTACAATCACTGAAATAAATCAAAAACATGTAGAAAATAACTTAAGTTAAAACTGAAGTAATTATTTTCTGTTTTTAAAGTTTTGGGTTAAATAGTTTAATGAAGTAGTCCTCCTTTGCTACTCTGGATATTTCACAGTCATTCTGCATTTTATAAAATGAAAATAATTTCAATTTTCCTTCCCCACAGGTAGCAAAGTGCTCACTGCACGGCGTATTCCTTACGCTAGGATCCCGAATTTGTTGTTTATGGACTCGCACTCGTGCATTCAGTTTGCCAGTTTGTCCTAAGTAGTTTTCATCACAGGTTGGACAGGTTATGCAGTAAACAACATTTTCTGATTTACAGGTCATGTTGGCGTTTGGTGTTAATTTTTTACCACATTGTAAAGTTTTTTCGCTTCCCTCCTCCAGATATTCACATGTTCCACAACGTGGGTCACGGCACTTTCTGACGACTTTGGCATTGTTTGTTGCAAATCTTGCTCTTGTTAGGATTTTCTTCAGATTTTCTGCCTGTCTTCTGCTATTGATAATTTGAGACTCCTTGATAATGTCTTTTAGATTCTGAGATTGTTCTAAAATGGGAAAAAATCTCCTGGCTGATCTCAAAATATTGTGGTTGCGTGGATTATGCGTCACAACAAAAGGCGACTCAACAGCAAATTTTTTCGTAAGCGGATACTAATTTAGCGGAAACCAATGTGAAATCAAACATTTCAAGAAAGGAACAGAATGCTTTAAAAGATTTGAATGAAGATTCGTCCATCATTATTAAAGAAGCAAACAAAGGAGGTGCAATAGTTATAATGGATAGAGACCATTACAAGGAAATGGTAATAAGTCAACTTCAAGATGATCAGTTTTATAAAAAACTTGACCAAAATGGAGACCGCCAAACAATGCGGAGAATTGAACGGCTTACGAAAAAAATTGCTGTTGAGTTTACTAAGAATGAAATAGATTATCTCACTCATTTTGAAGTTAAAACCAGCAATTTTTACGGTCTACCAAAAATTCACAAATCATAGGAAATCCAGGAAAATATCAAAAGATGTGAAAATACATATATAAAAATTCCGAAACCTTCGGATTTAAAACTCCGTCCCATAATAGCAGTACCATCCTCATGTACACAAAGACTGAGCAATCTACTTGATTTGATTCTCAAACCATTGTGCAAAAAAGTACCCTGTTTCATCCGTGATGATTTGGATTTCCTTAATTACATTCCAGAGAAAGTACAACAAAATACGCTTCTTGTACGTTTTGATGTAACCAGTCTTTACACCAACATCCCACATTACTTGGGACTTGAAGCTGTCAAACTTTGGATGGAAAAATATTCAACAGAAACGAATGAAAGATTCTCTAAAGAATTTATACAGCTCAATGCACTTTTTAAATTCACATGGTTTTTCGCACAAATTAAGGTCACATTTTTGTTATAAAAATTACCATTTTGTAACTTCAGCACGATGAAAAAGCCCTACGTAATATTACATACATAATGTCAAGGACATAAGTCCTTTAAAATTATTATCTTAAGTTTCTAAAGTGGATGTATGAAAAGGGAATTAATCAATCAATGGTACGATGTTTCTACTATAGGATTCTACCATAGGTTTTTACAAATTATATGATACGAGCTTTTATTGATACCATGTAGTTTAAATTTTTTAATTTTCTTCTTAAAGTTGAGTATTTTTAAAAATTCTTTGTTTATTTACTATACTCCTCCTAGTTTTGTCGAAATGAAGCGCCGAAAAATGATAACATTGCAGAAAGAAACAACACTTTATGGTAGGATATTGAAGTATTGTTTAATTTTTTAAATACTATGTTCTTTCTATGAAAAGGAAAATTCTATTGCATTTATGGTTTAACACCTTAAAATTTTGCATTGGGATTAATCTTTCACGATTCTAGATTTTAGACGGTAACTCTGAAAAATGCCACCTTATTAACACACAAATCAGTCAAACAGATGAAAAATACTATTGTCATCCCGCGCTATAGAGTCAGAATATACAGAAAATAAAAGTTACACAAGCTTTACTGTGCCCATGTCTACGTTTCTGCAAAGATATACTAATTTCAAAAGAACGGAAAAAACGACAGCAACAATTGGCAAGAAACAACAAAAAATCAAATGGGAAAAGTCGCTATTTTTTAGCCATGAATATATCATAGTTCTATTAACTTATTTGTGTAAATTATGTTTTAGTAAATGAAATAAAATTCATATAATGTAAACAAGTACTTTTAAAATGCATTTTGTTGTCTCTCTACACAATATTACATTTATTGCAATGTGACCTTAATTTGTGCGAAAAACCATGTGAGCTTAAAAAGTGCGTTGAGCTGTACTTGAATCCCTTCAAGTAGTTTTAGAAAATAACCATTTTCATTTTGATGAGCTATTTTACCTCCAAATCAAGGGCACAGCTATGGGTACCAAAGTGGCCCCAACTTATGCCACTCTAGTTATGGGTTACTTGGAAGAAAAGCTATATAATAAACCTCCGGAAATATTTGACGAAACTTTTGTACAATACATTCGCCAAAACTGGAAAAGGTACCTTGATGATATTTTTATTTTTTGGAATAAAACTAAAGACAATTTAGAAAAATTCCATACGGTAAAAAATCAATTACAGGAATCAATTCAATTCACTATGGAGATGAGTGACAGACAACTCCCATTTTTGGACCTCCTTCTAATTAAGGATGATACCAAAATTATTACAGACCAGGACTGCAAAGAAACAGATTCGCACCAATATTTGAATTTCTATTCATGTCACCGATCACATACTAAGCGTAATATTCCATACAACATGGCAAGACGCATATGCACAATAGTAACCGATACAACTTTACGCTCGAAAAGGTTAGAAGAATTTAAATCATATCTCCAAAAACAACATTATCCGGAGAATCTTATCAATGCCGGAATTGAAAAAGCAAAAAACATTCCGACTTCTGTACTTAGAAACACTCGCCGCAAGGATGATAGTGAAAAAAGCGACATCCCTTTTGTTGTGACGCATAATCCACGCAACCACAATATTTTGAGATCAGCCAGGAGATTTTTTCCCATTTTAGAACAATCTCAGAATCTAAAAGACATTATCAAGGAGTCTCAAATTATCAATAGCAGAAGACAGGCAGAAAATCTGAAGAAAATCCTAACAAGAGCAAGATTTGCAACAAACAATGCCAAAGTCGTCAGAAAGTTCCGTGACCCACGTTGTGGAACATGTGAATATCTGGAGGAGGGAAGCGAAAAAACTTTAAAATGTGGTATAAACTTAACACCAAACGCCAACATGACCTGTAAATCAAAAAATGTTATTTACTGCATAACCTGTCCAACCTGTGATGAAAACTACGTAGGACAAACTGGCAAACTGAATGCACGAGTGCGAGTCCATAAACAACAAATTCGGTATCCTAGCGTAAGGAATACGCCGTGCAGTGAGCACTTTGCTACCTGTGGGGAAGGGAAATTTAAATTATTTCCATTTTATAAAATGCACAATGACTGTGAAATATTCAGAGTAGCAAAGGAGGACTACTTCATTAAACTATTTAACCCAAAACTTAACAGAAAATAATTACTTCAGTTTTAACGTAAGTTATTTTCTACATGTTTTTTGGTTTATTTCAGTGATTGTAACGGTGCTAATTATAATGCTACCTTTTAAAGTTATTATGACGTCACAATGGACAATACTTGACGTCGTGCTTATGAACGTTACTAAGCAATTTTATATTTAACTTTTAACTGTCTGAAGAGCCATTAGGCAGAAAGCGCTAACAGTAAAAATGATTTTCGAGATTTGTGATTTTCTTCATTGGATATATATATATATATTAGGGATGTCAACGAGTATTTTTATATTTCCAAGCTTATTTATTAATATTTACTTTCGCTGTGTTTTTCTAGTAAGCTTACTGTGAAATTGATTTGAAAATCATTTTCGTGTATACTCACGCGTAGAAATATACACGGAGAAACGTGCGTTAACGTGACGTCACAATGAGGCTCCAGCGACGTTAGTTAAAGTGCAAGGATATAGGGCAGCGAGAAATTCAAATATTTAGCATATTTTAGTTGCTTCCAAACATGTAAAATATAAATATAAGGAATGTTTTTCAGTTTAGTGTGAATTATTGGTGTGTGAATCACACAAACTTGCACGTAGGCATATTTTTCATGAAGCGCTAGCGCGCTTCATGAAATATGCCTACGTGACAAGTCTGTGTGATTCACACACCAATAACTCACACAAAACTGAAAAACATTCCTTAAATGAATTAAACAATATATTTTAAAAGGTAAAATACTCATTGCACTTGTACATACAGTAATTAGGGTTTCCTATTCCTCTAAATGACCGTTATCGCCCGTGGCTGTGTTTATACAGTAATTATCTTGACCAAGCGCCTGTTACCTGGCTTTTCTCACCTTCGGCTGTCTTCTACCCTTATTTTTGATTTTCTTTAATTATTGGTTTTCATTGAACATCTTTTAAGGTCTGTTATGATTAAATAAATTAGATAGTTTTGTCAATTCTCCGAGAAACCGTAATTTCTCTGGAATAGAGACAGATGATATTACACGCGCGATTGTTGATATGGTTGTGTTTCTTTACATGCCAATACATGTACAAATAGTTAACGGCAAAAGCTTAAAAAAAGATGTCCATCATTGCACCAAACTACAAAATACCGTCCCGTGATGCTATAAAATCTAGGATCGAAAAGTATATGAAAATCGTAAATCGGTTCTGTTAGATCTTGGTCAATTTCAAGTCAAACTGTACGACTGAAATATACAATGTACCTTGACGTCAAATGCAACAAAGAGTAACTTTACAATTACATTACAATTACGGATTAGATTATTTTTTTAAAACAAAAACACCATGAACCACTTACGATTTTATTTCTTTGTGTTAATCTGATAAATATATTGAACTTAAATAATTGTATTAAATTTCGTCAGGTACGAAGTTTTAATTGTTACAACAGAAATGCATTTACGTGTAAACCTCCTATCAGAGCATGTTTTATTTCCACAAGTGTTTACAATGTTTTACATTCATCAATTTACTTGTTCATATTAATTTAGACTTTTACTGAGTACCCGGGTACTCGATCGGAAAAACGTCCGAGTAACCGAGTATTAAAAATTGACCGATCTGACATCCCTAATATATATATAAAACTGTTTGGGCTTGATGGTGTGTGGGTGTTTGCATTTGTGATAGGTTCAGTTAAAAATTTGAGGCTTAATACTGCAAAATGCAAAAATCATAACTTAACGTTTAATCTTTCACACAGTAAAAATTCATCTAATACAAATACAATTTATCATTGAATGAAATGCTGACTGACGTTTTTCATACCAATTGTTAGTCCATTATTTATACACTGAATTGACCACGGATTTTTTCCGTTATTTCCTGATTATGACAACGAGCACACGGCGGGTGTGACCGGTCGGCAGGGGATGCTCACTCCTCCATGGCACCTGATCCCACCTCTGATGTTTCGGAGGTCCGTGTTTGCTCTTATTTTGTATATTTGTTTAATGGACGTTGAGATTGAATACTGTTCGTTATTTCCATATCCTTCTTCATCTAATTGAGAATTCGAGAGAGAGAGAGAGAGAGAGAGAATTATCATGTTTTTTTTTGTATTTGTACTACTTTCCTTCAAACAATTCAGGGGTAAGAATATATCAATTATTTTGCTTTTCTCTGCTGAATCTGCTATTTCTCTGGATATGACGTTGTCAAGATTTTCTGAGTTGCTCGCCGAGTAACATGAGGAATGTTGTGCAAGGTCGTCCATCGATTCAAATGACCATGGCCTTTCCCCCCCATTTTTATCAGTAATTATTAACTTAAATGAGTTAGAGTTCTGTATCCGACATATTTTGTTAGTGGAATGTTGATGTTGTTCTTTTAGAATTTTCCGTCCAACAATTTTGTTGATTAAAGAGGACTTTCCGGCACTGACAGTTCCTTGATTTAGAAAAAAAGATAAATTGCAAATATTCAGTTTTTCCAACAAACTTTATATTATATTTCTTAGGAATTATTTGAAACTCATTTTTCGATTACCTGTTATTATGATGGCAGTTTCCCTAACAACGTCTTCAATAGCTCTTTGTAAGTTGTTGCTACAATTTCCGTGTTCTTCTTCAAGTTCATTCAAAACACCATCTATATTGCCAACATCTTTGGAATCAACAATTTCTTTAAGAGACGATAGAACATCTACAATTAATTTGCTCCGTTTGTGGGACACTTCTTGCCTATTCAAACAAAGAATCACACTTTATTCCATATCAGGAAAATTATCATTCTTTACAAAATCTGATGATCTGTAAAATTTACATTTTACAATAAATGTCAATAATCTGTTATGTTTGTAAATTGATGAAACTAAACATTCGTCGGACCCTTTTATTCGAAAGATTTTGATTTATATAAGAGGAGGCACGACAACAAATAAATGAAATGACTGAAATAAACTTACGACAGTGGGGAATCTGTCTCCATTGTGCTTGATGCCATTTCTCTCACATTACAAGTTCCGTCCTAAAATCTTCGAAATGATTGTAAAAATACTTAACACAACAGTTCAACTTATGTTTATAATTACATGTAGTTCAAGAAGAATTATTTTTGTTAAAACAAAAAAAAAAGAGGCATACAAGACCATATCCTTGTTTTTATTCAGTTCTTTCTATGCATGGTTTGAAAAACAAATAAGTAACTTAATGATTGAACACATTAAATTTCATCATACTTGTGCGCTTGCTCGACATGTAGACGTAAGTTTTTATCGAGAGCAAAGTGTAGTCCAAAAACCTCGAATTTAATTAATTTCAGGTCTTGAAAAATGCATTGCTGATATTCAAAGATGTTTTAAAGTGTGTTGAAGTGTGTTGAAGTGTGTTTTAACCAAAAATGCAATAGAAGCGAGGAACGAGAAGGTAAACAAAATTTGCAAACATATCTGTTTGTGAACACTAGTGAGTGATACTCGTACGTTCCACTGTTACATTTTGAAATATGGCTAGTCAATTGACCCAGTCTAAAAAGAGAGCGCTCGATGATATGGACACTAACACCATTGACACCAGTACTAGTGATGAAGAAATTTCAAAGGAATGTGAAAAATTTCAGATGAGAGATGTCATGCACGGTATAACTAATATACAAAATACTCTTGCAAACCTTGTACTAAGGATTGATGGACAAGGTCGCCATCTAGACGACGTCACCAAGGACATTAGAGTAAATCATGGCATTCAGGAAAGATTAGAAAACGTACAAGATCAGGCGAACGATACGATATATATAACCACTGAACTGCAGGAAAACAGAAGAAGATGGAAAGAGAACTTAGACGAATAAAAGATTACATAGTTCGACTGGAGTATTGTGTAAAGACTCAAAGTGAACAGATTCTAGAGCTAAGATCTAGAGCAATTGAAGACAATATCATTGTGAGTGGAGTAGACGAAAAGGCGCCCGAAATAAAAAATCCTGAAAACCTTGTGAAGATCATTAGTAACGTGTTTGCAGTAGAGATGGAGATACCGGCAGAGACTGTTGATAGCCTAAAGATATTTAAAGTGTTCCGAATGGGGGAATACGACAAACATAGGAAATATCCTCCGCCAGTCTGTGTCCAGTTTGTAAATAAATCACATAAGGACATTGTGATGAGACACATTAAAATTCTCAAGGATAAGAAGTCCCCAATAAGAGTGTCTCAACACCAACCTGAAGAAGTCCGTGAAAAAAGGAAGCATTTATATGATATCGAAATGAAATATGCGGACTGTAACATAGAAACGGTGCTAAAAGGTCAGAAGCTCATTTTCACGCAGAGGAAGACGGTGTATAGGGAAAAATTGGTAGCAGACCAATGGCCGATGAGATCATCAGTGGAGAAGAGGTAAAGATAGCGATCAGTACGGGGAAGACAACAGAAGACAATGGAAACCGGTTTGCTGCCCACGCAACGCCAGTAGATTCCTATAAACAGGTGAGACGATCGCTTGTGGAAGTTATGCGGACAGATAACACTTCCAGTGCAAGTCATAACATTTATGCGTTTCGGTTCACCAGTAACGACGGCACGATACACGAGGGATCGGAAGATGACGGCGAGCGCGGAGCCGGGAGAATGCTACTAAAGACACTGGCTTATAATGACATAAATAACGCACTAGTGGTCGTTTCGCGGTGGTGTGGTAGTAAGATCGGTGCTAGACGCTTCACGCACATCACGGAGGTTGGGATGAGTGCGGCGAGAAATATGCCGGTTCCCGTCTGACGCTTCAAAATGTAAATTATGAAAAGTCACTAGCTAAAAATACAAAGTTACAGTAAATAACTTTTCAATTAGTTAGTATTTGTGTACTTTCATCGAATTTGACTATTACGGTAATTCTGCATAAACTAAAATATTTATTCTAGTGGTTTAGTGGTTTTCGATATGATTATATTCATGCTGCACATGATATCTGGATAAATTATAAATTATGTTTAAGTTTTGATACTTTCCGGGATTTGCAAGTGTATACGTCACTATTTTTGTGTTTTTTCAAAGACTCAATTTCCGGTATAGATATCGTACAGCATGGATCGTGTAAACTTCTAAGTTTTTTATCAATTTTTATTCTATCACTCAACTCAGAGAGGAGTCTGTGTGCATAATTTCAATTTTAATACAGTACAAAGTGCGACATTTTGACATGGATAAATTTTTGTTGTAATTACATTTCAGATATATTTCTTTAATAGAAAAAAAACAAACATGGTAACTACAACAAATTGTAATTTGCAAACCGTTGGAAACGGAAAACCTTAATAATCTTAATCTTCAGAATCAGTAGAAGGTCTTCCGTTGGAAACGGACGACCTTATTTACCTCCAAATATTCTTAACTATAAGATGTGTAAACATATTGAATAAAAATATATGCAATGCTCTTCTTTCTAAAAAAAAACAAAAAACAAACACAGATGTGCTTTCATGGAAACTGCACTCAATTTTACATATACCTGGTATTTTATTTTTTTCAGACTAACCAATTACAGATTTTCTAACCGATAAGCATCGTTCCGACCGATTAAGGTAGGATTCTTCTCATATTTCTAATATTTAAAAATTAATGAAATTTTCACATAATGAAGAAGACAATACCAGTAAGTGATAGTATCAATGATATTAAATTTGACCTTTTTTTATTAGCGGCAAGGTCAGGTCAAGGTCATTATCTTTTTCCTTGACATTAACAATAAAAAATAACTGTTGCCAATCATGTGATACCTACTTCTATTTCAAAAGTTTAATGATTGTTCTTTTTGCATAAAAACATATAACTATATCGGGTCTATAGCATGATGTTACCAAATTTACATAAATAATTTAACTTAACTGGACATTGGCTAATCCGAATTTTCTCTGTTTTTCTTAATTTTTTAGTATATATTAGTTATTTTCATATGTTTCCGATATTTAACTTTTTCTTATTTTCACATATAATAAAGTAGTCCAATAAATGTACAAAATGATACAAAAACAAAAAGTTTTTATCGTTTAGTAAGAGAGAAATAATACTTTTTATGGATTTTTGGCTCAAATCTGCACTTTGATAAGAAGCGTGTAAAAGCTAATAAAGTTCTAGTTTGTTTGAAATATCATATTTATTTGATTTATTTTGAAAGTTTAGTCCCTCATTATTAATCTAACTTACATTTGAAAATTTCTCCAAGACTTCGATTGAGTAAAAATTATTACTAAATTCATTGTTCTATTATAATTTTTGAGGGGCAGAAAAGAAGATATTTTCATACGTTACCAATCCACCAAAAATATAGTCCCTCCTAATTTTCAAATGCAGTTTACAATAACTATTTAAAGTTGTACAATTGTGATGAGGAAAGAAAAATATGATCTTTTAAATTACTTGCATCTCAATATATAAGACATATAAGCAAATATACTTTGAATGTTTCATCTAGTCAAAAACCAGAGAAGAATCCTACCTTAATCGATTAACCGGTTAAAAATTGTCATCCCTATGTTTACGTCTATATTTAAATAAAAAGAAAGTACGAAAGTCCTATTATGTATGTTTCCTTTAATTTGTTTGAATGAGGATAAAATTTAGAAATTCAAAACAAATACATGCACCAAGAAATATATTAGTAACCATGGGGCGCAAACAGTGCCAACTTTGAAAGCGTGTTGTAAAAATACTAGACTGAGGATCTCAAATCGCTAGTTTAATGTCTGACCATTTATTTACTTGTACACTAGTGTTTGCACTTTATGATAAAAAGTAGGCACAATGCGTTTGAAAATTACCTTTAGTTTGTAATCCTCTAAATTGGAGGAAAAACTATCCCACAATGCAAATCAGTCTCAATATATGTTTAAAAAACGCTGTCATATTGAACTAGCTATTCACCAAAAAGAAGGCCACCCAGACCTGCACAATACTAACATGTAATTGTACAGCTATGAGCTTTTATTTTTCAACATATGATGATTGATTGCTTTAAAACTCTCGGGTCACCATATCGCTAATATGTCTCTTGTGTCAGTAATGTTATAATAAATTCATTAAATATCAGTCTGGAAATTTCCAGTTTTTTAAGTGAAAGATTTTTTGAAATGTTTTTTTCTTAATATCAGCAAGAAATTTATTTTCAGCCATCCTTGTTGACATAAACAGAAAATGAACTCGTCACAATATTTTTCATATGTGATCATGAGGTGAGCTTAAGGATGGGGGTATAATGGTTTTGTTCAAGGCGTCGTCTGACTTTAATTAAAAAAAAATCAAAAACGTTAATTTTTTTATTTTGATTTTTAAATTTCTTTCTAATTTTTAGAACCTAAATAAATAACAAAAAAATTAATAATTCATGTACAGTGTAAGGCCACAAACTGTACATTCAATTTCATAGATTTTTTTTCTAATAAAATAAAACAATTGAATGAAAGAATCGAGAGCATTAATCTTTTAAAGACAGCTGATACCAATAAAAAAAATGCCTTGATTGGTATATATTTTTTGGCGTAGCTTCATTTCGTATAATTTAGAGTAAATAAAAATTGGAACTTTTCTTTAATGATCAAAAGTATGCGTCACTGAAACCATACTAATCAATCTATACATATATTTTTTTTACTTGAAATCCTCTTTTTAATTTAAATTTAAAATCAAAATATTTTACTCACCATTTTCTCTCATTTTGCAGCTTTAAATATTCTTTCAAAATAAAATAAACTTTTATTTTTATCAAGAAAAAAATTACCTACCTCAAATCTCAGAACACCAGCTGTTGAAAGCGGTTATGTCATTGCCACGGACTTTATGGATCATTGAGACACTTCGTGATATAGATAACCTAGAAACAGTGCAGAGTACAGTTAAGGTGACAAACGGAAGTATCGTCAATTTATTTTCATAGATACATAGTGCAAACTTTATAAGGATGGGCGATTTATCAAAACATTACTGAAATCAGAAAATGTAATGTGGTTCAAATCTTTATGTTGTAGACATAAGGCTTTTTTATTTAGACTTGTAATGTGATGTCGAAGTCACAATTGTTTTTAGCAATTATACTTTGAGTTTTGAGATCATTTAGAAGCGTGAGATTCACAATTGTGAAAGAGGCAGCATCATTCAAAATAACCATTTACTTATTTTGTTTATTGAATGCTAATGAGATTTTCGAAAAAATAAGGCATTTTCACTTTATTATCTAATATTGAACCCCAGCCTAGCACTAGAACCCCTGACCCCTGGGCCATTTATTTTACAGTTTTGGTAGAGGAGTAAATGCTGATTACAAACATAGAAACAGTTTGATTGCTTGATGTCCAGGAGTTAAGAAGAACATTTTTTTAATGAATTAATTGTAGTGGTTTTGGCTTTATCCACAGGCCACAGGGCTCGTGAGGGACGTTATACAATCAATCGATCAAATCGATCACATGGAGATAGTAACCACGACATTCTAAATTTTTGATTCCCTCCTTGCACTGATCGATGCTTTATGATACTTTTGGTTAAAATTGGCTGAGTGGCTGCAGAAAAAAAGCTGAAATTCTCCCATGTTAACGTACGACGCATGACGACGGAAAAGAATGGATAGCAATAGGTAATCGGAGTTTACATGGAAACCAAATTGAAAAAAAAATATACTTAAGGAATAACTGTCTTATTTTTCGAATTCATGAAGTGATCAATGGATTGGCAATGGATTGGCTTGTTTGCCGAAGGCGTTTATGCATAAAATTATTACACAAGCCAATCCATTGATCATCTTCATGAATTCGAAAAATAAGACAATTATTCCTTATATTCATATGCTTTAATCTTGCCAATCCACGGGTTCCAAGCCTGCTTCTCTCTAGGTGTTGTCCCACCCTGCACGTGTTTTTTTTTTTTTGGAACCGCGCCAAAACATTCATGAGGAAATCAATTACATTTACAATTGGTAATTTTATCTCGGACAAAGACATTGGAAATGTAAATAAGAGGGTTGTCCTAAAAAGTCGTAATCAATGTTAATAAATTTTTAAACACGCAAACCAATACTAACCAAATTTTGCATACACATTATACATCCAATGTTCTTTGAAATTGTGAATTCTTAAATATATATCTTTCATATTAATTATATTGGGACGATTTATATGAAGGTCGATATGGTCTGTCGGCGCACGATTTGGAATAATTTACGCATATAACTATTACATTTGTTTTTATTTCTTTGGTACTCTGTAAAAAATTGAACTAAAATTTTTATCACTGAAACCAGAATTAAAATCTTAATAATATGTCAAAATTTCATATAAATAGCATTTGAAACAAACTACTAGTGTCGTGATTTTCAAAGTGTTGTTCGAATTGAGATTGATGAAAATGACGTCGTCGAACGCGTACCCGGCGCACGGAATAGTAATAAATTGTTTTTGGTATGTTTTATTTTCATCAGAGACGGGGGAAAAGAGTACAGAAAGAACATTACACACTATCTTTTAAAAGAAAAGTTGTTTTTAATAGCACGAGATTGATTCGAAGATAGTTTTAATTCCCTCTATATATATATAAAAAAAATAGTTATTGCATGTAAAGTAGAGCACTGTTTGTTTAACGCAGACATTTGGGAACGGGCCATGAACGTCGTCAAACAAGGTGTCTTCTCTGCTGCCTAAATTCCTAAAATGTAAGGTGATCTTTCAACTAATTTAATTTTGACTAAAATTTGAATCTGCATAAGTAAACGGACATTAGTGAATTTCAATTAGTCCCTTAGTCAAGAGTGGTTTTTCACTATAGAAAATATTCATTTGGATGTTAATAGCCGTATGTGAAGCAGAAAAAGGGACAATGACGTTATGAGAGAAACGTAAATTATGCTTGCTTTCGTGCGCAAATGTACATTAATATGGTTTCTTTATTTTTTCATAGTTTTCTTATTAAATGCGGTATCGTCATGAAACTTGAAATCCATGATCATAAAATGTTACTCTTTGCTATGATAAGAAAAGAAATTTGATTTAGCAAAGAGAAAATAAACTATTTTCCTTGTCTACGACTTTTCTGGACAACCCTCATATTAGGGCATCGATGCATCTTTTTGATGCATTTTTTTCCTCAATACTTTGTTGATTTATTTTAAATTAAGCTTCTGTTAAGATTGGAGAACGAGCTTCAAAACGCTCAGACGCTACAAAACGTCAAGTTAATTATTTTTAAATTTTTAATTGTGCTAGTTTCACCTATATTATATATACTGTTATAAATGTTAAATATTTGAAAGTTTTCCTGAACATATGCCACATCAAGCAATTTTAGACAGGTCTGAACAATTTCCAAATATGGACGTCAAGAACGATAATTGAAAGATGCTTAAAATATATATAGCATTTTTGCATACACAAAAACATATTCTAAAAAAGAACAAAAAGAAAAGGCGTGCTTTTATATTTTCCCTCAAAAAATTTTCTTTAACAAACTTTTATTTAATAATCTTTAGAAGTAAGATTAAAACTTTTGAAAGAAAGGTATTTCCCACATATTTACCGTGAACAACCTTGACAGTTGGTAAAGAAAAAAATGCATGATATGTAATCTTTGAAGGAGGGATAAAGCAACCTCCAGGATGTTCTTATCAAGGTCAATTATAACTTTACCAGATATACTATCTGTAGGTAAATACAATTTTACTTAGCCATCCAATTTTTATCTATGTGTAAAGATCCATCTTACACAGGTGTTCGTCATATGGAAAACATATATGCAGTTTTGGAAATTCCGATTCCTACGTAAATACAATACATCCTGGTGAGTTTAAGATAAAAGATACCACTGGGTCTGACAATTCTGTTGTGTCATTCTTGAATATTTTATTTGAAAAAGACGATAATGGTAATCTAACAACCAAGGTATATGATAAACATGATGACTTTAACTTTTCTATCGTCAACTTCTCTTACTTATGCAGCAATATACCTTCTTAACCTAAGTCTAAGTTCCTCACCTCCAGACCCACAAAAGAATCTCGATCACTCCAAATCTGAACACAAACCCATGGGGGAGTTACAAACCTCCATGATAAATGAACTGATCGTAGAAGCCATTAACAGTCAAGCTTTCATAGGGGCGTTTGCTCCTCTGATTGCTTCGTTAATTACCCCCCCCCCCCACATTCAAGTGATAGTTCAGAATTGCATTCAGCCAATTTTAAGTTACATTCAAGAACAACAAAAAGACATACATGATCAAAACGATCAAATACAAGAACTAAAACAAATCAACTCTGGCTCCAAGACCATAAACTGAGAACAGACTTAATTCAAAATTTAGATTTTTAATATCTTGGGTTTTATTTAATGCATTTGTTTAACAATTTGCAATGTTGTATAACATTTTAATTCGAACATATAATGAAAATTTTGTTTGATTATCAAAATTATTTCGTAAGTTATATTGGTTTGAAATTTTGACTTAAGTCCGATCTCCAACAAAGTGTGGATGATCTTGAATGCAGTCTGGATAATCTGAAGCAGTACGGACGTAGAACCCATTACGATTCCCCAACGTACCGATACAAGCTCCAGGGTCAGAGGAAGAGGAGGAGGTGGCCAAGGATACTGCCCAGTCAGCATTCATGTATTGACCCAACGTTGGTAGAGTAACGGTCTGTTGGTTCAAGGTTGGTGTTGGTTTAACATGATTGGGCCAACATTGGGCCAATGTTAGACATTATGCTCTTGGTGGCAATATCAGCATATGTCATTTATTTGTTGTTGGGCCAATGTTGGCCCAATGTATCTTAATCTCACATAAGTTGTCGTGATAACATACATTGGTTTTGAAATTGTTGAGCCAACATTGGCCAAATGTATGTAATTTTCACTGAAATTACTATCTTAAACATTGGTTTTGCATCGTTGGACTTACGTTGGCCCAATATTGAATACTGAACATAATGAACATATAAAGGTGTACAACGATTGGGCCAGCGTTGGCAAAACAGCGTTGGCACAATGTTTCAAACTTAGCATAAAGTGGTTGGTCTCTCGTGTAGTTGGACCATTATTGGCCCAATACAAATTATTGTCAAAGATATAGTGCAACAGCTGGGAGGAAAATTTTACCAAAAGGTTTATTATTTATGAGTTATGAATCAGTATACAACTATGCATTAAATGTATCCTATAATAAGTTTATAACATTAATTTTGTTATCTGGCTTTATCTTTGAGTGCTTTACCTATACATTTTTAGTTGGACCAACTTTGGCCCACTACGTCAAATGTGTACTGCATAAATCATTGAATATGTGTTTATTAATTAATTGATTAAATGTTGTGGTACTAATGGTAAAAAAAATTACATTTCCTTAACAGACACTAGTCAATCAGGTACATATCTCTATATAATTATGGCAAGATTTAAGGCTAACACAGCTAGTCCAACGTTGGCCCAACGTTTATATCAAGCGAGTGTTAAATACTATATATATACCCAACGATTTTCTCTTTCTATCCCTGTATCATGCACAAACATATATCATAATTTTGTGTTATTTTGATATTAAATAAATCTTCATGGTTTTCTTTGGATATCATTAACGTATCATATATCATATTGGGGGGAAATATGCATATATATCTTGGCTATGTGCACAAATTTATATTGTTGCAAATTAAAATAAAATACTGTTTCCCTTGTGAAAGCCAAAAAGTAATACTGCATACAAACGTATCAATTAATTTGATGGTCGGTAAGATCTCCAGACAAGGTACACAAGATGTACACAACAGCAGCAAACTAAATGTCAATCAAATCAAAGTATCCAATCCTAGGCTTAATTTCAGATGATTGACAGGGGTTCTATGACCAGGTAAATTTGAAGGAGGTGCTTATTTCCTCCCCCTTGAAGAATTTTAAAAGGAATTCTTGGATGTGGGTCGAAAAGATTGTAGAAGACACATTAAGTGTAAAGCAAATGTAGCATTGCAGCTTTATGTGCTATTCCACTCTTTGAAAGAGGTCACTTCCAGGAGGGCAATAAATTAAGTTTTTGGGTTATTAGAGGTCAGCTTTCCTCGCGCGCAAGATGTAAAGAACAAAGACAAAGGACTGAATTTTGCTTGAGGATAGACGCAGTTAAAGCAAAATGTGTCTTTGTGAGTATTTCTGAAATTTTTGTTTGTGCATGAGTATTTTAAAAGGACATTTTCTATCAATGATAGTAACATAGTGTAACAGATTTTGATCTACAATGTAGCAAATTTGATCTGTGCATGTATGCATATTCTTTTCATATTATATGTGATTTTTCGTTTAAATTTTTGTATGTGGGATAAATCTAAACCATTGTCCTTTAAAATAGAAATGTGTGAAATATACACACTATATATAATAATTAACTCATTAAACAGCGTTTAAACGCCCAACGCTCCATTTTCGCACATGCATGGGGGAATGTGGGGAGGGGGCGATCCTTGTTGATAGAGAAACATACATATATTTATAATCTTTATAAAAGAATTATCCCTTAGACCAGTATTCTGTACTTTCAATAAGGTCTCAGACAAAAAAGTCCTAAAAAATTGTGCAGCGATCTTGGGTCTTTCCGATACTAACCGGAAAAGTCCAAGAATGTGTGATTCTCATATACATTTATAAATTTTTATTTCTGTGTCTGATACATTTTCAATTTTGTCAATAATTTTGTAAATAATCATATGACATTAAACCGACCCATTATAAACAGTACAAATAAAAAAAAGTTGAAGTATTTATTCAATACCATTAAGCATTAATATCACATGGTACTTTTTATGTAAGAAAAACTGAGAACGATTAGAGGTGACAATACGAAACAAAGTGTACGGAGAATTATGAGTTCCGTGATAGACATCAGTGTTGCAAAGGAAATGAACTGGCTAGGGAATGATGATAATTAAGAAAGCGTTTTCTTTTCCTCTTTCTCATTGATATTTTTTTTACTTATCTTTAAAATATTATTTTATACTCCCACGATATACTGATCTTGATTTGTTTGTTTGTATGTGTGTGGATCGACAACTTACAAATTTCGTTAAACATGAAAAATATGTCTAATTGTCAAAGATCAGACATGTGTCAAGGGGTAATGCATCAAAGTCACATTTAATTTATTGAACTAAGATAACAATTTTTTTTTTTATACATTTGACATTATGTTTCACAAATATCTTGTCATCAAAAAGATTGCTAGTAAAGTAAACCAAAACACAATTGTATTTAAATTTGTTCATTAGTTTATCTAAGGTTTTGTAATATAATGTTTAGAATATTTTAATCCAACTTAAATTGTGTCATTACCTGTAAATATCGAAACAATATTTTTCTATCTTACTTCTAAGGGCAGATCACTCTAGTGACATAAAATTACCTTACGAAATAGATATCTGTAGTGTGCAGTTTTAAGTTATTAAAAAAAAAAATTTATCACATAACAAATAAAATTAGAGTATCTTATTTTGACAGTAACTGTGAGAAAGAATGGATGTTGCAAAGATGCAAAAGACAAAGATATCGAAGATGCTGAAAAGGACTGCATGCTTACGATACTGTTGTGATATGGACTGGGGTAGGAAGGAGAGGAAACAAAGAACGACAGCAGAATAGGAGGAGTCCAACCGATGAATGGCTTGAAATGACTTTGAATTTTTGGTATTTGGTGAATTATCATTATTGACCTTTGACTTTAATTTATTTTTTAATTTTAATTTTTGATGTAGTGTTTTTAATTCATGTAAATGATTTAACTAGTAAACCGTATCAAATTATCTTATTCTTGTTATTTCTCCCACTTATTGGAAATTAATTAAAAATATGAGTCATTGGTTGAGAACACTGGGTCAACGTAAAACAAACTCTGGGTCAACGTAAAAGACGCTTAGCAAATGTGACAATAACACCGGGCCAACCACTGAGAAACAATGGGCCGATATAAGCTAGAGGAACGCTGGGCCAATGTAATAGAAACTCTAAGCCAACGAAAAAGACACATTGGACCAATGTAAAAGACATACTGGGACAACATAAGTCCAATAGTTGTAGTTGAGTACGTAGGCCCAACATATATGCAAGGTTGGGCCAACATCCATGTAATCGGCGTCTAATGTTGGGCCAACGCGAAGCCAATACGTTGGCCCAACATGAGCCCTTTTTGCACTTAAACAGTGAACCAACATTGGTATGCAACGTTGGGTCAACAAAATGAATATTGTTGGCGTTACATTGGGCCAACATATTGATGCTGACTGGGTGATGCTACAGTGATCAAAATATGTGAAGGGATGGAAGTTACCATCAACCCCGATGACATCAATCGACCACATCCGATTGGAAGACCAAACAAAAATAACAAAATACAAATTTTCTGTAAATTCCGTAGTTGGAAAATAAAACAACAAAGTGTAAAGCGCAAAAAAAAACCCAAAAAAAACAACGCTGAAAAAAATTCGTCACAGAAGATCAAACTAAATATAGACAAACAATCGTGTCAAAAATTATCCAAGCAAAAAATGCCAAAGTTGTACATGTACATTGTAAATGAAAATCTTATAAATACTTTAGCTGAACAAAATTTCTGTTACTAAAAATAGATGGGGAAATTACCCTCAATAACAGTGTATGAAAACAAAGAGAGATAACTCTTTTGTAAAAATCACCACATCACATTTTTCCCTGTTATGTATTTTGCTTTCCACAGCAAAAAATTGAAAAATATACACACACAAAAATATTTTTCAGAAGAAAACTATACACTTATTTTCAAAAATACTAAAAAATGTCTGATTCAAATCATATTTACACAACAATTTCTTGTGAATCTAAAACTGGTTGTGGCAACTTGTTCGTATTCGAATGTTTTCCTGCGGTAGTTCTTAAAGATCTGCGCAAAAGAACCGGCTTCCCTGCTTTTTCTCTTGCATCCTCTGAATATAGGGAGTTTCCTGTATTTGTATTGAATTCACATTTTTTACTTGAATCACATTTTTCAATTGAATCACATTTTTCACTAGATTCCCATTTTCACTATGAATTCACACTGAAGAATCCTCACCATGTAACCTCTGGCTGTAACCGGTCTGCTGGTAAGTCTGATTGTGTTTCTTTATCCTTGGAATTTTTCTGCGCTGAAATTTTCTCCATAGGTTAAGGATAGAGAGTTGACCATCCACTTCCCTCATCTTTTTCGGTGTTGTCCACAGCATCGACTTTCTTCAGGAAATCACAAAAGTCTCCTGTATTAAACAGTTCTGTTCTGGTAACTGTTTTCTTTTCTCCTGAACCATCTAACAACTGTACTGTATATACGTTATTTTCACGTTTTTCAAGTACTTTGTATGGAGTTGAGTTCCAATGATTTTGTATCTTGTTTCTGCCCAAAATGTGATTCTTCAGTAACACTATGGATCCTACTGGAATAGGTTTTTCATGTGCATAAGCATTATAGCGATCTCTTCTATTCTCCGCATTTTTCTCTGTTATCTGAAGCTAACTTCATCATACCCTGCATTTTCTTGTTATGCGCTAGAATCCAGTTATCCACACCTTCCTGAGTCTCCTCTGAATTTGAAAGCAAATATATCGGTAAACGTGGGTTTAGTCCGAACATTAAATAGTATGGCGACAAACCTGAAGACGCATGTGGAGTTGCGTTGTAGATGTATGTCATCTCAGCTAAATAATCAGGCCATCGCTTTTTCTTCTCAGGTAGTAAAGGTTTTAATCTGTCATGCAACGTACGATTATATCGCTCACATTGTTCATTCCTAATGGCGTGATAGGGAGTCGTCCTTGACTTTTGAATTTATAGATCTTGCACAATTTCTTGATTACATCACTTTCGAAATTCCTTCCTCTATCAGAATGAATTCGATGAGGTATACCGAAAAATCAGTCTTTCACCAATACCTTTGCCACTGTAACTGCCTTTTTGTTTGTGGTCACTATAGCTTGTTTAAACTTTGTGAACACATCTATTATGATAAGCACATTTTCTTTTCCATCACTAGATTTCTCGAAAAGAGTAAAATGTATGGCAACAATTTCCAATGGCTTATGAGCTATCAAACTTCCAACTGGCGGTCTAACAGTTGGTTTAGGAGACTTGGCAATCATACAGCGCTCACATTTTTTGATCCAATGTTGAATGTCGGAATACATTCCTGGCCAAAACCATCTCCTTTTCACGAGTGCGAAAATTCTCTTAATTCCTTGATGACCAGAATAATTATGCAGAGAGTCCAATACTTGATATTTCAAGGATTCTGGAAGTATTAACTGCAAAAATTCTCCCTTTGAGTCTTGACATTTCTTGCATGGAACACCATCTTTGATAACTAATTTGTCCCATTTATGCAGTAGTTTTCGTGCAATGGGTGGGTCCTTCCCAATTAATCTCAATGTTGATTTATGTCCTTTCTTTAACCACAATAAAACGGCAGCAAAAGAAATGTCTTCCAATTGTAATTTTGCAAGCTCTTCCTTGCAAATTCTGGAAACATCTTAGTTGCTGTAAACTCAGAATCATCTTTTGATTTTTTTTAGACTGCAGGCTCTGAACATCAGTTAATGTTGTACTTTTCACCAAATCGGTAAGAATTTCTTCTGAGTATGCATGTTCTGTTTTATCTGTACAGCATGCCAATGGCATTTCCTCCGTTGTAATGGATTCTGCATGAACAGTTTTTCGACTAAGTGCGTCAGCATTCCTATTTGAACGTCCTGATCGGAACATGATCTCAAAGTCAAATTGCGCCAGTTGAACAGCCCATCTCATTTCTACGGATCCTAACTTAGCAGTCTTAAAATGGCTTAACGGATTGTTGTCGGTGTAAACAACGAATTTTCCTCCTAACAAATAGTCTCTGAATTTTTCTATTATAGCCCATTTCAAACTAAGTAGTTCAAGTTTCATAGAACTGTAGTTAGACATATTTCTCTCTGTTGGACGAAGACTTGAAGAGTTTGCTATGACAACACGTCCTTTATCCTGATCTTGCGATACATGTAGCACTGCGCCTAACCCGTCGTAACTTGCATCAATTTCCACGATGAACTGTCTCTTGAAGTCGGGGTATCCCAAGATAGGCGTTGTCGTAAGTGCTTCTTTCAACTTCATAAATGCATGATCACAGTCTTCATTCCATCTGGCACAAAATGAACCATCTACCATTTTTATCCTTGTTTGCTTGGTTTTCTTCTCCTGTTTTGTAAGGATAGCATGTAATGGGGCAGCTATTTTACTAAAGTTCTTCACAAATTTTCGGTAGTATGAACATAATCCTAAGAATGAACGCAATTCCTTCTCAGATTTTGGTTTACTCCAAGTAGTGATGGCAGATTTTTTGCTGGGATCAGTTTCAATGCCTTAACTGGAAATTTTATGTCCCAAATACTTGACTTCTTGTTTGAAGAAATGGCACTTCTTGGAATTAATTTTCAAACCGTGTTTTGTCAGTCTTGAAAATACAAAATCAAGTATCGACTCATCATCTTAGGCGACTTGATAGTAACCTTGCGCTAAATCAATGGTGCTGTAATACTTTTATCCACATAAAGCATCCAATGACTCTCCAATTCTCGGTAAGGGAAAAGCATCCTTAACTGTCTTTTGGGCAAGAAGACGAAAGTCTACACATAATCGAAGTGATTTATCCTTTTTCCGAACCAATACAGCTGCAGCTCCGTATGGACTAGTACTTGGTCTAATTACTTGATGATCAAGGAACTTCTGAATGAGCTGTTTCATCTCTTGCATCATGTGGGGTGGTACCCGTCTATGTGGAACAGCGATGGGTTTGTTATCAGTCAGTTCTATGTGGTGCTTTACCGTGGCTGTAAATCCTAAGTCGTCTTCATCTTTGCAAAATGCTGCTTTATGTTTCTGCAATAAGTGTGCAAGTTTTCGCTGTTGTTCACTACTAAGAGTGTTATCTATATCAAAGTCATGTCCGTATAATATGATCTTTTCATTTGCATGTTCGGTAATATCAGATTCTATTTCTGTCTCTTCATCAATTTGGACTTGAATTTCATTATCCTTCACTGTCACTTGAACAGAATTATGTAAGGAATCTGCTATTTCTGCTTCTTGAACTGTCCCAATCCTCGTATGAGGAATTTGAATTGCCTGTACTAGTACATTCGAACATCATCGGCTTTGTCGTGTAGAACACATCACAGTAACCATGGATTCAGCTGTTACTTTTACTGGAATTCGTCCAACTTTGGCAAAACTAAGCCTGTTAACTTCTGATGTCATTTAATACATGGACAACACAACATGCCATGTGTAACACAAAAGTTTATCTTTGGTATCAGACACGGACTCCAAATAAGTTTTCAGAAGTTTGAAGAAATTACTTCCAAGGACTCCTGGTACTCGGCTCTTCCGTTCTCGGCCAAAATTATCATCGGGATCCCTCACAAGTAATAAACCAACATTTGGAATTGTGACTATATTTGGGATGCTAATCTCAACTTCTGCATATCCAAGGTATGGAATAGGTAGGTTGTTAGCTCCAGTCACCTTCATCCAAGAAGTAACATCATGAAGTTTTGGCTTATTATCAAGCAGACTTCTAAAAAAATGTTTCAGTCACTGTTGAAATTTGAGAATCAGTGTCTAACAAACACATTGTATCTTGGTTTTCAATGTAGTGTATGTGACCCCCCCCCCTTTTAATTTTTATGTAATGTTGTTAGGGTATATGAAATTTATTATTTAATCCACAATATAGTGTTTATTCATGCTGATTCAATGACTGTAATATTTTACTGTAATTGTGTGAGCTTGGAGCGGGTTGATTTTTCTATCAAATAGAGTCAATGACTGTAATATGTTTTCATGCTTTATGGTGATTTGGAGCGGGTTGATGAAGCTTGTTTATTCACACAGTTTTATTCTGAGTCAATGTCTGTAATATTTTGCTGTAATTGTGTGAGCTTGGAGCGGGTTGATTTTTCTATCAAATAGAGTCAATGACTGTAATATGTCTTCATGCTTTATAGTGATTTAGAACAGAATGATGAAGTTTGTATATTAAAGAAGTTTTAATTTGTTTTAATATGAATGTGCTGTTCGCAAAGTTATACTTAAGTTATGTAATTGTATTTCTAAATACTTGGAATCAAGAGTAAATTGTAGTATCATAGCATGTTGGTAATGTAAACATGACAGAGATAATTCGAACTGAATTAGAGTTTGACAGGAGATTTGTAAAGTGAGCCATTTGAAAATTATTACTTCCGTATATATTGCAAGATTATAACTGTGTGTAAAAGTATGTGATTGTAGTTTGTTTAGTGTTACTTAATTAATTTGATACCTGTAAACAGTCTAAACTTCTTTTGGCACATGTTTGACAGTTTTGGAACTCTTCTGTACGATTTACTTCCGGTTTAGAAACTTGTTAATCTAATTGATAAATTGTTCTCCTCTTGGTTGTATAGTCGATAAATTTATTGAGTATAAATGGCGCTATCTTACGAATGAATGTATTTTGATATGAACTGAATATTGTTTTGAGTTTAATATGTTTTCTTTTAATTATTTGTTGTGAAATATATTTTGTTTTAATTGATAATATGTGAGAAAGAATGATTTTACATTTGAGTAGATTATTTGGTAACACTTGTTCACGTGAAAGGTCGTGATGTTTTACTATTGACCAATCAGATTGCTCGATATAATTGATCATTAGTTATTAATCCAATGAAATTTCATAATTAATAATTCCGTCTTTTTCCAGCATTTTCCGTCTTTTTCAGTCATTTTCTGTCCTTGAGTAGTATAAAAGTTAGACGCTGAGAAATTTTAGCCACTCTTCTGCTTATTTTGAATTGGTAGGTCCGTTTTACGGAGCTTGTAGATTTTTGTTAGGATTTTATTTCAACTTTTATTTTTGTCTATCTTTTATTTTATTTAGGAATTTATTTTATTTTTCATTTATTTATTTAGTTGGGATAGGATTTAACCGTGAAGGACCTTAACACGCATTCTCTGTAAGCACCAAAAAATCTTGGAAACGACATGTCTCGGATTTTGATGAAATTTTCACCATAGGTGTGTCTTGGTACAAAACTAGTAAATATGGTGTCGGAAGTTCCACACGTGCACTTGGTTGCCATGGAGACGGATCCATTGAATTCGGCCATTTTTGGCCCATTTTGACTAAATGAAAACGTGGAAATTGAGGAAATGTAAATGAATATTTCTCGGTATCTAATACACTCTAACAAAAATTATTGGATCATATGATAACATGACCTTTTAAGGTACACAGAGCATATAATTGTTTATTCTAGAAATATTCCTCCTGTAAGAAAAAGGTCATGCAAAATTACATGGTTTCTTAAAATTTGAAAAATGGGGAAATTGGATTTTTTTGAGATCTTTGAGGCTAAATAAGAAAAATTGTCCGCGGAAATTTCCCAAATCTTATATGCATTATTATACTTGGGAATAAGTAGTGTCATTTCATGAAAAAACATAAGTGGGCTTTTGCTCCTATTTTTAGTAACATGTATCTATAAATAGATATATTTTAGAAAAATGTGAAAAATCAAATTTTGGCAAAGTTTAAATTTTCATTACTGCATAATTAGAACGTATGTTACAAAATTTGAAATTTTAATGACAAGAGCTGGACACCACTAGCTGGTATGGACAACGGTTGAGGGGAATTCCCATTTCTATTTTTAGCAACAGATGGCTAAATATAGAGATGTCTCTGAATATTAAGAAAAATGGCATTTTTGTTCTAATTGGAAGCTTCATATAAAAAGTCCTAACAAATATAATCTTTCTACAATATGCTTTCAGAATGTACATGTGTTTGTTCAAAAATTGCTACAATATTGAGGATGGACTCTTGTTTCATTTAATGGCAACAATGGTCTAAATATAGATTACTCGAATAATTAAGAAAATGTAGATTATTGCACCTTTTCAGGCAATTTTTAGATGTAGTTGCTGCATAATTAGGAAATATTTTGTAAAATTTTAGATGTAAATGACAGAATCTGGATACCACTAGCAGGTATGGATAATTGATAAGGGGAATTCCCATTTCTATTTTTAGTATCAGGTGGCTAAATATAGAGATGTCTATGAATATAAGGAAAAATGGCATTTTTGTTCTAATAGGAAGCTTCATATAAAAGGTCCTAACAAATAAAAAGCTTTCTATAATATGTTTACAGTATGTACATGTGTTTGTACAATAATTGCCACAATATTGAGGATGGACTCTTGTTTCATTTCATATCAACAATGGTCTAAATATAGATTATTCGAATAATTAAGAAAATGTAGATTATTGCACCCTTTCAAGCACATTTTAGATGTAATTGCTGCATAATTAGGAAATATTTTGTAGAATTTGAGATGTTAATGACAAGATCTGGACATCACTAGCTGGCCAGGTATGAATAATGGTTGAGGGGAATTCCCATTTCTATTTTTAGTATCAGGTGGCTAAATATTGAGATGTCTGAATACTAGGAAAAATGACATTTTTCTTCTAATTGGAAGTTTCATATAAAAAGTCCTTACAAATATAAAGCTTTCGACAATATACTTTCAGAATGCACATGTTTGTACAATAATGCTACAATATTGAGGATGGACTATTGCTTCATTTTATAGCAACAATGGTCTGAACATAGATTACTCGAATAATTGAGAAAATGTAGATTATTGTGCCTTTTTAAGACACTTTATAGATGCCATTGCTGCTTAATTAGGAAGTATATTGTAAAATTTGAGATGGTAATTACAAAAGCTGGACACCATTAGTCGGTGTGGACAATGGTTGAGGGGGTTTCCCAATTCTATTTTTAGTATCAAATGGCGAAATATAGATTTTCTCTAAATATTAGGAAAAAATGGCAGTTTTTTGCTAATTTGAATCTTCCTAGAAAATGTCTTAAATATAAAGCTTTCTACAATATGCCTTCGAAATGAACACTTGTTTGTACAGGAATTGCTACAATATTTAGGACTGACCCTTTTTTTTTTATACCAACAATGGTCTAAAAAGATTCCTAGAATAATCGAGAAAATATGGGTTATTGTACCTTTTCAGGCTATGTTGGAAAGAAAAATCGAAATTTTTGCTGTAGATAATTTTTTAGCAAATCTGCGAGTTCATTGCATTCGCAAAAATATTTTTCTTAAAAATAAATTACAAATAAGAAAATGTTAACAAAGCAGTGGTTATTCGCAAAATTTTGATTTAGTCAAATGCACATTATCTGAACGTGGGGCTCTCTTTTCTATTTATAGCACATCCACTTATATGTAGCAACTTCTCAGCAGAAGAAGTAAAATGACAAAGGATCAAAGGAGCTTCATTGATAACATATTTACGAAATATACTGCTGTACTCAACATGTTCAATATGTCATGAGTATAATAAAGTTTTCCTAGTAAAATAATCATGTGACTGATAAGTATAAACTATATGTAATATCGGTAGTTACCGTTAACTAACAAGCATAAAAACAATGATGATATTCAGTTCTACTTATATTTGAAATATGCGAAATCAATGAGGACTTCCAGTTCTATTTATAGAAACAAAGAACAAGGTACAGTTTCAATACAAAATATTTAAAGCTCTATATTTTTCTAATATATGAAAGTGATATAGGAAATCAAAATTCACTCTTTCTGAATCGTAAGAATTCCCTGCAGTAAAAATACACAAATCGTTGTTCTTATATGACCTCCTAAATGCTAATTGTGACGTCATTAACTTGTGTATTTTCCCGTATTTTCTTAAAATGTTGCAGAAGACATCAATTTTCAGTGGAATATTTTCTTTCAGAAGACATACTCTGCCACTCTCGCCCAGAGAAATTTTTAGATAACCAATATGTAATTTTTCATAGCAGTTTACATATTAATCCAAAAATTAAAGAGGGCGACAGTGGCTAAAAGAAAATCAGCACAGAAATGAGTCTTTTGAGGCTTTTCTGCATTAAACTTAAAAGTGTACCAAATATATATCCTGAACGACCCCCCTTCGTGTCATATTCTTTAATGATCTATCATATTCATCTACTCAATGATTGTTAAAGCCAATTTAACAACTTTTTAAGAACATTAAATTTTTAGGGCACAATAAAGCTCAAACCGTACCTTCTTATAAAAGAGACCAGAGGGCATATCAACAGTCATGAGAGTAACCCTGTAACAGATCAGTGAAATGGCATTTTAACAAGGTCTTGTTATTAGAGATTAGATCGATTCCCTAGTTTCTTCTCTTGTTTAAAGAGAAAATCCTTATGTTTGGTACATGTATTAACAAAAATCCTTAGATACTCTGAGACAATTTTGACAAAAAATGACAAAAGGTTCTTGAAATATGGTAACTATCAAATAAAATGCAGACCACAGAAACTGCCATATAGAATACGCTCTTTGAGTCTTCGTCTAATAAAATTAAGTCTTTGGACAAAATAAACTTGTAGATGAAAATACAGGTACATTGTCAAAGACTAGAATTAGGACAATCAGGAATTATTTTACAGAACAATTAAAAAGATTTTGAAATTTTTCCTATAAATGGCCTAAATATCTATATTTCGCCACGTGATACTAAAATTAGTAATAGGAACCTCCCTCAACTTTTGTCCACACTAGCTAGTTGTGGACAGCTACTGTCATTAACATCTCAAATTTTACAATATACTTCCTAATTATGCAGCTATGACATCTAAAAAGTGCCAGAAAAAGTGCAATAATGTACATTTTCTCGATTATTCCAAGAGTCTATTTTTTGACCATTGTTGCTTTAAAAAGAAACAAAAGTTCATCCTCAATATTGTAGCAATTATTGTACAAATTGTACAAGTGTTCATTCTGTTGGCATATTGTAAAAAGCATCATATTTATAAAGACATTTTGTACGAAGATTCAAATTAGCATAAAACTGCAATTTTCCCTAATATTAAGAGTACTTCATATCTATATTACGCCACGTGATACTAAAAATAGAAATGGGAAATCCCCTCAACAATTGTCCACACCTGCTAAAATTTTACAATATACTTCCTAGGTAATCAGCAATGACATCTATAAAATGCTTAAAAACGTTCAGTAATCTACATTTTCTCCATTATTTGAATAATCTATTTTTAGACCATTGTTGATATGAAATGAAACAAGAGTTCATCCTCAATATTGTGGAAATTATTGTACAAACACATGTACATTCTGAAAACATATTGTAGAAAGCTTTATATTTGTTAGGACTTTTTATATGAAGCTTCCAATTAGAACAAAAAAGCTATTTTTCCTAATATTCAGAGACATCTCTATATTTATAGCCACCTGATACTAAAAATAAAAAAGAGGAATTCCCCTCAACAATTATCCAAACCAGCTAGTGGTCCAGATCTTGACATTACCATCTAAAATTTTACAAAATAATTCCTAATTATGCAGCAACCATATCTATAAATGCCTGAAAGGGTGCAATAATCTACATTTTCTCAAATTATTCGAGTAATCTATTTTTAGACCATTGTTGCTATAAAATGAAACAAGAGTCCATCCTCAATATTGTAGCAATTTTTGTGCAAACACATGTACATTCTGAAAGCATATTGTAGAAAGCTTTATATTTGTTAGGACTTTTGATATGAAGCTTCAAATTAGAACAAAAATGCCATTTTTCCTAATATTCAGAGACATCTCTACATTTAGCCACCTGATACTAAAAATAGAAAAGGGAATTCCCCTTATCAACTATCCATACCTGCTAGTGGTATCCAGATTCTGTCATTTACATCTAAAATTTTACAAAATATTTCCTAATTATGCAGCAACTACACCTATACTTGCCTGAAAAGGTGCAATAATCTACATTTTCTTAATTATTCGAGTAATCTATTTTTAGACCGTTGTTGCCATTAAATGAAACAAGAGTCCATCCACAATATTGAAGCAATTTTTGAACAAACACATGTACATTCTGAAAGCATATTGTAGAAAGCTTTATATTTGTTAGGACTTTTTATATGAAGCTTCCAATTAGAACAAAAATGCCATTTTTCCTAATATTCAGAGACATATCTATATATAGCCATCTGTTACTAAAAATAGAAATGGGAATTCCCCTCAACCGTTGTCCATACCAGCTAGTGGTGTCCAGCTCTTGTCATTAGAATCTCAATTTTTACAACATACGTTCTAATTATGCAGTAATGACAATTAAAACTTTGCCAAAATTTGATTTTTCACATTTTTCTAAAATATATCTATCTATAGATACATGTTACTAGAAATAGGAGCAAAAGCCCACTTATGTTTTTTCATGAAATGACACTACTTATTCCCAAGTATAATAACACATATAAGATTTGGGAAATTTCCGCGGACAATTTTTCTTATTATGCCTCAAAGATCTCAAAAAAATCCAATTTCCTCATTTTTCAAATTTTTAGAAACCATGTAATTTTGCATGACCTTTTTCTTACAGGAGGAATATTTCTAGAATAAACGATTATATGCTCTGTGTACCTTAAAAGGTCATGTTATCATATGAGCCAATGATTTTTGTTAGAGTGTATTAGATACCGAGAAATATTCATTTACATTTCCTTAATTTTCACGTTTTCATTTAGTCAAAATGGGCCAAAAATGGCTGAATTCAATGGATCTGTCTCCATGGCAACCAAGTGCACGTGTGGAACTTCCGACACCATATTTACTAGTTTTGTACCAAGACACACCTATGGTGCAAATTTCATCAAAATCCGAGACATGTCATTTCCAAGCCCTATAGTAAATTCGTTGGTGCTTACAGAGAATGCGTGTTAAATAGTAAATTATACTATTGTCCGTGATCGGTACTTCTAAGAACTCAACAGTCTATGGCTGAGTAATTCTTTTCAGTAATTAATTTTTGTAGGATTATTTTATTTTACGAGTTTACTCTACATTTATTTAATTTTTATTTTACGGCGAACTATGTAACAAAAGTTATACGTTTGCTATCTTTCTCTTTTATGAAGACTAAAGTTGATTACCGGTAATTCAACGAAAGTCATTTTTTTTTTATTTTGTTTAGATTCAGTAATTTAATCTTTAATACATGATACGCAATTTTATCTTTAGAATTTTTTCATTAGAGAATTTTAGAATTTAATTTTTATTTTTCTTGAAACTTAACAAAGATTATCGGATTTAATAACATTTATGGCCCGTAGTATTTACAAGCTGAATCTGTTAAATACAGTAAAGCTTGCTTTAGGTTTAACAAGTCAGCGTTATAAATAATCGCGGCTTGTCTCCCGTTTTAATAAAGAGTGTAGGAGATTAACAAGCTAACCTGTTGCATACAGTAAAGCCTGTGTTAAGTTTTACAAGTCAAAGTTATAAATAACTACGACTTGGTTTCATTATTAGATATTGGGAAATAGATATGTAGGTTTTTGGGTGGTTTTTCAGTCTGTTTTACGCTATGATTTTTCTTAATTAATTTATTAAAACTTAATTTATTGTTGTTAATTTGGTATGAATGTGGTGTGAATGTCGTCGTTTGAAATAAATTGTTTGTTGATAATGCATTAATAAATTTAATTGTTTAATGTTTATAATCTTATGTCTTCTTTGCGAATGGTACATTTATGAAGGAAAATGACTTAAATTATTTATACCATATACAGTTAGCAGAACCGCTAGCGCTACATTTTTGGCATCCACGGCGGGATACCTTTCATTTTTATAGGTATCCAGAGATACGAACCTTTTTATATTTTTGCTAGGTGTTGGTATAAATAAAGATGATGTGTAATTTTTTTTTTATTTTTGACTAGGCAGTGCTCAGATAAATAGAATGGGAAAGAATAAAAGAAAGGGTCAGATTGTTGTAGAAGCTGATGTGGTGTCAGATGATGTGAGTGTGAGACAGAAAAATGATAGGCAATGTGTAGACAAAATAAATTCTGAAAACAGTTTAAAAACTGGAATTGAGAATCCTTTCGGAAATAAAAGTGTTATAAACAGTAAAAATACTGTACAAGACACTATGCACATGTCATGCACAGATTTAACATCAAATTTGATGTCCAATTCATTACACAAGAATCCAATAAACACAGAAAATGTGTCACAATCATTTATTACAAATGAACACAAGCATACAACACCGGAAAGGTGTAATGAACAAATGTTCATCCTGGATAGGGGAGATAACCCTACACAGTTTCCATTACCAATCCATGATTCAACAGATGATTCATCAGTAGATGATTTGCATGAACCAGTCCCTCCAAAGACTGGGCGTCCATATTCCTGTCCTCCAGTTACTAGATCAGATTATCCAAATGCTATGAGACAAAACCATGGCGATGTCAGAAGTAAACAAATGAACCAGCCCCCCATGTATCCATTGTCTGGTGACAGAGATGAATTAGCTACTATTTTAAAAGACATGCAGAAATTTTTGAACACGATCCAATCAGATGTGTCCATGCCACACCAAAGCCCTCGGAAGAGTCAAACAGACTCGGCACAGTGTAAAACACTGTCCAGACATGGCCATCTTTCTAGGAAAACACAATCAGAAAGACAACTTAAGCGTGCAAGACTGATTGATGAAAATTCCTCCTCTTCAGATGACTCCACTAGTAGAAGTACTTCAGATTCCGATGATAAAAGTGAAGCTACATCTATCATAACTCAAAAGAGACGCTCCAGAAAATTTTCACATAAATTACCTCCCTTTACTGGACAAGATAAAGAGAAATGGGTTGTATGGAAGGGTAGATTTGAAGAGATGGCAGACAGAGGAAGATGGACAAACAGTGAACGGCTAGACGAACTATAACCCAGAATGCAAGGCGGTGCCGGAGAATTTGTTTTCGAACAACTCACCAAAATTACTAGATCTAATTACAAGAAATTAATAGGAGAATTAGATAATCGATATCAAGTCATTGAGACTAAGAAGTCACTTGAAGCAAAATTCAGCAATCGTAGACAAAAACCAAATGAATCTGTAGAAGTCTATGCAGCAGACTTAAAAAAAACTCTATGCTAAAGCATATCCAAACAGAGATGAAACCATACGCAAGGAGGATCTTCTTCGAAAGTTCTTTGATGGTCTCAATGATGAAAAATTCCAGTTCCAGGTTGAATACATAAAAGAGCCAGATAACATAGATGATGCTGTATTTCAGGTGATCAATTTCAGCGATTTTCATAAGAGAAGCTCTTCAAAGGCTGCTAAGCGTCCTGTTCGAGCAGTGGTTGATAACGATTCCAAGACTGGAAATTTTAAGAGATTTGAAAAAAAAAGAAAAACAATTTAAGACTGTCCCACAAAATAGTGCTCCACTTACCACAACGCCTGAAGCTAAAACACCAGAGACTACCTCTACATACCTCAAAGATGATATATTGAAAATACAGAGACAAATCCAGAATCTTGAAAAGAAGTTGTCTGAGATGAGTAAACCCTCAGTCTTTCCTCCAAGACCTAAACTAAACCCTAATAACATTTGTTATAAATGTCAGAATCCAGGTCATTTCGCTCGCGACTGTCCAGTTGGAAATCATCAGAACTTCAGAGGTGCAGCACCACAAAATCCCGGAAATTTAAACTTCAGGGGATCGTAACTGCAGGTCGACAGACGATCCAGGAGCAGACTTTGGATGAAGACCTATCTGAAAATAAAATAAAAGATATTAGCCTTGTTACTGATGTTGTTCAAAGAAATTTTGAAAAATGCCCTGGAATTTATGTCAAAGGAAAAATCAATGATGTTCCTGTTACTTTTACTGTAGATACTGGTGCTTCCAGAACCATATTGTCAGAGAGAATATTTAAGAAAATTACAAAGAAACCAAAACTTAAAGATACCTCAGGCATTGTTAACGCCTGTGGTACCAGTTTGACTTTACTTGGTGAGGCAGAATTTACTTTGAGTCTTGATGATTTGGTGGTACAACAGAATATTATCGTTGCAAATATTGATGACGATTGTCTTTTGGGGGTGGATGTTTTACAAGACAAATATGGAGTGTCTGCAGATATTTTACTTAGTCAAGGAATCGTACGATTGCATGGCACTACTATACCCTGCATTCAAGTTAAATCAGATAACAGATGCCGGAGGGTTACTGCCGCTGATAACTATATTGTACCACCTTACAGTGAGAGAGTTATCCAAGCTTTTGTTGAGAGAATTGATGATGATATAGAACCTACAGAGTTTATAGTGGAACCAAATGAAAAATTTTCAGTAAAGTATGAATTATTGATGGCATCTACTTTGGTAGATATTGAGAAAAGCACTACTGTACCTGTCAGACTTTTGAATCCCACTTGTACACAAAACAGATATGACAAGATGCTGTACTTGGAAATGCTGAAGAGTTTCTGCATGAAACTGTGCTTGAAGATCCTGGAGGAAGTGCAGATGATATTACAACAGGAAATACCTGTGAAACGGAAAATGGACAATTAAATGAAAAGTTACCTGAACATGTGAAACAGTTATATGAAGACTCCTTGAAGTCCAATGAGCTTGATGAAGAGTCACAGAGAGAGTTGTTTACATTATTATTTGACTTCCAAGATACTTTTTCAAAGAATGACTTAGACCTGGGCTTGACTCATGTTAATGAGCACGAAATAGACACTGGTAATGCAATACCAATAAAACTCCCACCCAGAAGAGTTCCGATTGCTTATGCTGAAGCTGAACTTAAGACAATTACTGATATGGAAAAACAAGGAATTATCAGAAAATCCAATTCCCCCTGGGCTTCTCCTTTAAACCTTGTTTTAAAGAAAAATGGCAAAATCCGACCATGCATAGACTACAGACGAGTAAACGAAGTGACTGTGAATGACGCCTTTCCTCTACCTAGAATACAAGACAGTCTAGATGCTGTCTCTGGAGCGACAATATTTTCAACACTCGATTTTACTTCTGGTTACCACCAAGTTCCTGTCATAGAATCAGATATACCAAAAACTGCTTTCATAACAAAATATGGACTGTGGGTATTTTTAACAATGCCTATGGGAATGAAAGGGAGTGCGCAAACTTTTCAACGTACTTTACAGATGATCCTGAATGGTTTACAATGGCAAACATGTCTGATATACTTAGATGACATCATAGTATTTGGATCAAATTTTGAAGAACACTTAACAAGAGTTAGAGAGGTTTTGAATAGAATTAGACATGCAGGTTTGAAACTTAAGCCAAACAAATGTCAGTTATTTCAAAAGGAAGTTTCCTTCTTGGGGCATGTCATCAACAAAGATGGAGTGAAACCAAACCCAGACAATATTGATAAAATCCTAAATTGGCCAGTTCCGAGAACACCGACTGAGGTGCGACAAGTCATAGGCATGGCGTCCTATTATAGAAAATTTATTAAAGATTTTGCAAGCATCGTAAGACCCCTAGTTAACTTAACAAAGAAGAGCAGTACATTTCTGTGGACTGACGAATGTCAAGAGGCTTTTCAATGTATTAAAGATCTTCTTACTGGACTAGAAATTATGAGTTTCCCAACAATGGATGGAGAATTCATACTTGATACAGATGCAAGCAATGTCAGTATTGGAGGTGTGTTGAGTCAGATACAAGACGGACAAGAAAAGGTTATAGCCTATGCCATCAGAGTCCTAAACAAAGCTGAAACTAATTATTGTGTCACAGATAAAGAACTACTTGCAGTACGATATTTCGTTGAATACTTTAGACATTATCTTTTAGGGAGAAAATTTGAAATCAGAACAGATCACCAGGCTTTGGTTTGGTTATTCAAAATTAAAGAACCCAAGGGTAGAATCGCCAGATGGATTGAAATACTTTCTTCTTATGATTTCTCCATTGAATACAGACCTGGCGATAAACATGGCAATGCAGATGCACTTTCCAGATGTCCCGACCCACGAAACTGCCAGTGCGTGGAAGATGCTAATACAACACTGAAGTGTGGTCCCTGTAAAAAGTGCATAAAAAGAGATGAAGAAACTCCAGAACGTAAGAGATGGCCTGATACAAAAGACAAAATTATAAATACGGCTCGTGTAATGACTCGTAATCAAACGAAGTCAGAAATCACATATTGGCAAGATGTTTGTCTTCCAGTGGATATGGCAAAATTACAAAAAAAAAGACGCAGACTTGAAAGTAATATATGACTCGAAAGAACTGGGGCAAAGACCAAAAGAAAATCTTACTAAAAATGCTAGCCCTTCTTGTATATACTATTGCAACATTTGGGACTCAATCCAACTATTAGACGGAATTTTATATAAGAAATTTGTCTCTAACAATGGAGATTTGCACTACTTACAGTTAATATTACCTCATACTTTACGAGACCAGGTACTTCATCAAATGCACAATTCCATTATCTCAGGGCATCTAGGACAAAGGAAAACCACTGCAAAAACAAGAAGATTATTTCACTGGTATGATATGCAAACAGATATAAATCTATGGATACAGAAATGTCATGAATGTCAAATGAACAAGATTACAACCAAGCCGCCAAGAGGACCCTAAGGAAACATGAGTGTTGGCGCACCAATGGATAGATTATCAATAGATATAGTTGGTCCCTTACCCAGAACGCCACGAGGAAATAAATATATATTAGTTGTAACAGACTACTTTAGTAAATGGGTGGAAATACTTCCAGTTCATGACCAGACAGCTCAGACTTGTGCAGATAAAATACTCAACGAAGTTATTGCTCGATTTGGTTGCCCACAATCTATTCACAGTGATCAAGGTCGTAATTTTGAAAGCCATTTGTTTCAAGAGCTATGCAACATGTTAGAAATTAAAAAGACAAGGACGACCCCTCGAAATCCACAAGCAAATGGTTTGGTAGAGCGTTTTAACAGAACACTGATTAGTATGATTAAATCTTATATCAAGGGAAAACAAACAGATTGGGATCAAAACTTAGGATGTCTTGCTCTTGCCTACAGAAGTACACCACAAGAATCAACAAAATTTACGCCGAACATGGTTATGTTAGGAAGAGAAGTCAAACTTCCTCTTGAAGTTATATTTGACGTCTCCAGTGAAACAGAAAATTTTTCTACATGTGGCGATTATATTTATAACCTAAGAGAGAGTATGTACCAAGCAAGTCAAATTGTTAGGAAAAACCTAGGAAACTCTTTGCGAGTGCAAAGGGATAGATATGATAAACGATCTAACCTGAATCAATATAAAGTTGGTGACCTGGTTGCTATTCTACAGGAAAGTCCAAATACTGACCTGGAGAGTCAAAAGCTGCAGCCGAGATACTTTGGCCCTTGCTTGGTGCTACAAAAGGTTAATGATTTTATTATATCGAGTGCAGACAGACGAACGATCAAGTATCAAGATTGTACATCACAACAAAATGAAACCATACCATGGTGACAGAAAGAATGTCATGGATGATGACCGCTTTGAAGAAATTTCAGAAGTCGATTTGAATTTTATCCACAATTATCAGAAATTAATGGTTATCCAGAGATGTTTCTAACTTAAATTTGCTGATTTTTCTTCTTGACACATATAATACCACTTAACCTTAGAGATGAAAGGATTTTATTCAATTCCAAATACCTTTGTTTTCCAAGCAAATTTCATGAGCTACCTATAAGCCATACCATTTTCTACACATCCACAGACTTGCTCCCCACAGATTTGATCGGTTGAACTGCCTAGCTGAATGCAGCATGTACATCTATTAGTTGGACCTATACCTGAATAAGGAAATATATCAACTTTCAAATAAAGAAGAGATATAAAACATATTTATACTAAATTATTTTAGTAAATAAACAAGAAACAATATTTATACTCCGACCGAGAAGTAAGGATGGATGTGTGAATGAACAGCTGATTTTTAAAAATATCATTTGATATGTACTCTAAGTATAAAGTTCTAAAGAATTAAATACATTTATGTACATAATATTTTTATTCCAAGATCATATCGTGAAACAGACTACTTCTACGGGCTGGCAAGGGATCTTACATAATGAGAATATAAATTCATACTCACCTAATATTTATCTGTAATTTTGCAGTTTCATCATGGATGTGGCTAAGGCCGAAAAGAAGGGGAGAGTATTTCAGTGCACGCTTTGTGAATTTAAACAGATTAAAAAGTACGTTATTAAGCATTTTTTGAAGTGTCACGTGCCTAGGGAGGAAGTTCCTTTTACATGTAAATCATGTGACTTTGTAGCGCTGACCGAGAAGGAACTTTTGTCTCATGGTAAATGGTATGGCCCGCATAAGGGAACAGATGTTCCAGTGGAGGTTATTCGTGCTTCTGTACCTTTTACCTGGAAGGATGATCTCTTAGTCAGATGGGAACAGGCAGCTTCACTGGCATACTGGATGAATTTAAGTTCCAAGAAAGAGAAGATGGCTGAGGAGAAAGTGGTCCCACTGTCCACACTTCTGGAGGAGGTGGCGGAATTAGTTCCCCCTACGCCAGCGACGAGCCCCCCTCCAGAAGTGGTGGACATTTTACCCCAACTGTTGGGAGAGGAGGAGCCAGAACTAGGGGCAGAGAAAGCGGATCTGATAGGGGCACTTAAGGACCTACAAGCTGAGGTGAAGAAGCAAGGTGACCGGCAGATAGAGGCCATAGTGGAGCAGACTGTAGCGGTCAGGGAATTAACAAAGACCTTGACGGATTATTTTTATAGCAGCGGCCCAAAGAGGGGGCTTACACCTCAGCCGGAGGATAGACCTGCTACACCTATCCGAGCAAGATCATCCAAGAGGCCTGCGCTCCGGGGCCGAGGATGGTATCGGCCTCGCCTCATTACCACAGGCAGTGCCCCACCGTACCGAAGGAACCTGAAGGAAGAAAGACGCCGGAAAAGAACAACCCGTGCCGAGACATTATTCAGAAGGTCCAGATCAAGATCCAACTCTCCAGTAAAGAAGAAGATCAAGTCAACAGTAGTTAGGTGCGATAAGAAATAGGTTTTTATATGTTAAGGGGTTTTAATGTTAGTTTGGGATAGGGGGTGGATTTTAGAACATTGTATATTAGCATAATATTAATGCTTGCATGTAAGGATTGGTAGAATTTGACAACTAGGTATTTATGACTTGATATATTTGTAAGTACAGATTTTATTTGATGAATATTGTCTACTCATGTGTCTACACTATTTAGGATCATTTAAATTAAATAGATATTTCATCTGTTGGAGCACTGCCTATGTCTGGAAACTGGATGTTTGAATTATTTTTTTTTTAGATATTGTGGATTGAAATGATATGTTTATAAATAGAGAATTGTATATTCCCTATATTTTTGGTTACTAATTGCCCGTAAAATTAGAAGTACTTAAGTCGGTTGTACAATGACGATTGGCTCCGCAAATTTTAGGTGTATTGATGACGATTAATCACCAGGGGTTTAATGCTGTCCTTATGACGTTTTATTTAGCATAATATAAACCTTTTGAGAGTGTACTTGATAAGTTTTGTTAGCATGGGTATGCATGTCTTAAGTTACCATGGGATGACTTTTGTTGCTGTGGGTACAGAAGTGATATTTATTTTATTTGACATGAATCATTTTAGATGTCGCAATTATGTGTCTTGTCCGAATTATTATTTTGAGTGTATGTGATGTATGTGAGTGTATCATCAGTTTATTATTTTTGCCTTGTTTACACTATTTGAATTTAGTTTACATCATGTGTGAGTGTTGACGAATGTATGTGACTTCTTTATTATTTTATACATAGTATTTGGTGAGAATGTGATGTAATATTGTTGTGTGAGTGTGAATGTCTTTGTCTTTATATGTGTGTTGTATTGTGAATGTATGGTGTTCATGGGGACATGAACGTTTAAAAGAGGGGGCAGTGTAGTGTATGTGACCCCCCTTTTAATTTTTATGTAATGTAGTTAGGGTATATGAAATTTATTATTTAATTCACAATATAGTGTTTATTCATGCTGATTCAATGACTGTAATATTTTACTGTAATTGTGTGAGCTTGGAGCGGGTTGATTTTTCTATCAAATACAGTCAATGACTGTAATATGTTTTCATGCTTTATGGTGATTTGGAGCGGGTTGATGAAGCTTGTTTATTCACACAGTTTTATTCTGAGTCAATGTCTGCAATATTTTGCTGTAATTGTGTGAGCTTGGAGCGGGTTGATTTTTCTATCAAATAGAGTCAATGACTGTAATATGTCTTCATGCTTTATAGTGATTTAGAACAGATTGATGAAGTTTGTTTATTCAAGGAGTTTTATTTTGTTTTACTATGAATGTGCTTTTCGCAAAGTTGTACTTAAGTTATGTAATTGTATTTCTAAATACTTGGAATCAAGAGTAAATTGTAGTATCATAGCATGTTGGTAATGTAAACATGACAGAGATAATTCGAACTGAATAAGAGTTTGACAGGAGATTTGTAAAGTGAGCCATTTGAAAATTATTACTTCCGTATATATTGCAAGATTATAACTGTGTGTAAAAGTATGTGATTGTAGTTTGTTTAGTGTTACTTAATTAATTTGATACCTGTAAACAGTCTGAACTTCTTTTGGCACATGTTTGACAATGTAATTGTATTTCTAAATACTTGGAATCAAGAGTAAATTGTAGTATCATAGCATGTTGGTAATGTAAACATGACAGAGATAATTCGAACTGAATAAGAGTTTGACAGGAGATTTGTAAAGTGAGCCATTTGAAAATTATTACTTCCGTATATATTGCAAGATTATAACTGTGTGTAAAAGTATGTGATTGTAGTTTGTTTAGTGTTACTTAATTAATTTGATACCTGTAAACAGTCTAAACTTCTTTTGGCACATGTTTGACAGTTTTGGAACTCTTCTGTACGATGTACTTCCGGTTTAGAAACTTGTTAATCTAATTGATAAATTGTTCTCCTCTTGGTTGTATAGTCGATAAATTTATTGAGTATAAATGGCGCTTTCTTACGAATGAATGGATTTTGATATGAACTGAATATTGTTTTGAGTTTAATATGTTTTCTTTTAATTATTTGTTGTGAAATATATTTTGTTTTAATTGATAATATGTGAGAAAGAATGATTTTACATTTGTGTAGATTATTTGGTAACACTTGTTCACGTGAAAGGTCGTGATGTTTTACTATTGACCAATCAGATTGCTCGATATAATTGATCATTAGTTATTAATCCAATGAAATTTCATAATTAATAATTCCGTCTTTTTCCAGCATTTTCTGTCTTTTTCAGTCATTTTCTGTCCTTGAGTAGTATAAAAGTTAGACGCTGAGAAATTTTAGCCACTCTTCTGCTTATTTTGAATTGGTAGGTCCGTTTTACGGAGCTTGTAGATTTTTGTTAGGATTTTATTTCAACTTTTATTTTTGTCTATCTTTTATTTTATTTAGAATTTTTTTTTATTTTTCATTTATTTAGTTAGGATAGGATTTAACCGTGAAGGACCTTAAATAGTAAATACTATTGTCCGTGATCGGTACTTCTAAGAACTCAACAGTCTATGGCTGAGTAGTTCTTTTCAGTAATTAATTTTCTAGGATTATTTTATTTTACGATTTTACTCTACATTTATTTAATTTTTATTTTACGGCAAACTATGTAACAAAAGTTATACGTTTGCTATCTTTCTCTTTTATGATGACTAACAATGTTAAAGTTGATTAATTCAACGAAAGTCAATTTTTTATTTCGTTTAGATTCAGTAATTTAACCTTTCTAGATACGTAAATTTTATCTTTAGAATTTTTTAATACAATTTTTCATTAGAGAATTTTAGAATTTAATTTTCACTTTACTTGAAACTTAATAAAGATTATTGGATTTAATAACATTTATGGCCCGTAGTATTTACAAGCTAAACCTGTTAATACAGTAAAGCTTGCTGTTAGGTTTAACAAGTCAACGTTATAAATAATCACGGCTTGTGTCCCGTTTTAATAAAGAGTGTAGGAGATTAACAAGCTAACCTGTTGCATACAGTAAAGCCTGTGTTAAGTTTTACAAGTCAAAGTTATAAATAACTACGACTTGGTTTCATTATTAGATATTGGGAAATAGATATGTAGGTTTTTGGGTGGTTTTTCAGTCTGTTTTACGCTATGATTTTTCTTAAATAATTTATTAAAACTTAATTTATTGTTGTTAATTTGGTATGAATGTGGTGTGAATGTCGTCGTTTGAAATAAATTGTTTGTTGATAATGCATTAATAAATCTAATTGTTTAATGTTTATAATCTTATGTCTTCTTTGCGATTGGAACGTTTATGAAGGAAAATGACTTAAATTATTTATACCATATACAGTTAGCAGAACCGCTAGCGCTACATTCAATTTTCACTGACTTTACGGGACAAGGTCCAATTCCTTTGTCAAAAACTCTGTCACGAATGTCTGTTTGCGAGTCTTCAACTTCCACTCCTGCAGTTCGACTCTTCACTACAGAAGTTGTTATTCCCCCTGTTTATTGACATCCTGCTTGGAGTTGCTTTTCCTAGCTTCTAATGGGAAAACAGATGGACTTTGATTTGCTTTATGACCCTTGCAACTGCACTTGAAACACGTCACATAGTTTTTCTTAACATTGCCAATCTGTCTCTTGGGCTGTTTGGGTTCTGCACATCTTGCGGTAGAATTGAACTTTTCTGTGCAATTCTCTGCTGTGTCTGTCCAGTTGTTGTTGTTGCTTCAGTAATAACTTCTTTATGTCTTCCAACGAATCAACTAATTGAACTTTAGCTCCTTCCGATGAACACTGGTGTGGTAGATTACGACTTCTATAATCTTCCGACCAGTCAATCACTGTCTCTCTAAATTTAGGAATGTTCATGTCCTTGAACTGATGTAAGTAACGTCTTATCTCTCTTTTGATGTGACTGTCATCCCGAATTCCATCAACAGATTTTTCTTTCAGCATTATGTCCTTATCGGTAATCACACTTCAATCCTTGTTGTGGATCTTCTCCATAAGTTTCATCAATGTCAGTGAGTACTTTTGTAGAGTTTCACCCTGTTCTTGGTTACGCTGATAAAACTGTTGTTGTAGTGCTGCAATAGTTTGGTAATTAGTAAACACTGAACGTGTATGTTAAATAATTTTTTCTGGAGTATCCTTTTCATTCTCTGGTCGTAAGCGTATTTCGTCCTTACATTGTCCACCAATGTTGTCGTAAATGAAATCAAGTTTGGCATCTATTTGTTCATTTGTTTATAGGTCGTCCACACAGTTTTGGTATTTTCTTCTCCCTTGCTATGAAAGCAGTTTTATGTTCTTCTGATTTAGCGAAACTCATGTTATGTATATCGGCATTTATTTTTTCAATAATGGTGTTTGCTTTTATTAGTTCATGTTCTAATTTTCAGTCTTCATAGTTTGAAATGTCAATTTGGTTTTAAATTCTTCTTCCGACATGGTGATAAATAATACACTGTAACTCTCCTAACAAATGAATCTTAAGTTGGTCTAGTTTTCCGAAACAGCTCTTCACACCATATGTATACAGTATATCTCTATAGTGGAACCATTATCGTCACTGAACCATTCTCTCATGTTGATACTGGAGACCTAAATTATGCACATCACACTGCCATATAATCCGAGTTAACCATTAACTTATCCTGTCCACGACGCCATTTGTGATAACCAGATTTGTTCTTTTTATAAGTTTATTAATTATGAATATCAATAATATTACAAATTATGATAATGGTAATGATATTGGCAGTAATGACAGTGCGCTGTACAAATGAAAAAAAAATAGAAAAACATGACATTACTTTCAAAACGTAAATTCACATGAATGTAATGATGCATTAATAAAAAATGAATAAAAATAATTTTACAAAATATGACAAACAGTTTACCTTTTCATTATAAAGATTTATAACATATAACACTCATAATAAACTCTTGAATATATATATAATATCCTATCATATAAATCTTACCCCAACTAGGGCCTCAATGCGTAAATTCAGGTCAAGGTCACCGTCGATCACAGTGATACTGTACAACCTAACCAAAAATCAATATACCTATGTTACCTCTAATTGTAGTTGTAAACAATAACAAAAGTATAATTATCTTGTAAAATAATTTTAAACTTCTTCATAACAAAAGCCTATTAATCATCACTAGAAATAAAATGAATAGCCAATAAGATATGGAACGTTTATCAACAAAACATGCTGAACTTATTCTATTAAAATAAATATTTTCAGACTTTACAAATATTAAAATAACCCTACGAAAACATACTTTACTATCATGAGCAAAGCTATATTAACAACAAGAGGCCCACGGGCCTTATAGGTCACCTGAGTATCATGTAACAACTTTCCAGCGATTGTATTTGGGTAGTGTTTTAAGCCAAAAGCCATGAAATTCACGAATTTTGAAAGAGGCACCATTGCTTATCAAAGGGCAGATTTCAAAGCATTAATTTATTTTTAGTCAAAGTACCCCCTTGGTACCCTTGACCCAGCAGCCCTGAAATTATCTATTTTGAAAGAAGACCCTTTCTTCATTATAAGGCCAGCATTTTTTTTTATGTTTAGGTTTAGTTATGAACATGAGAATAAAAAAGTCCCGAAGGAAAAGGAAATAAATTTTTTGGATAAATCAATTATTAACATTTGTACATTCTTTTTTATGCTATCTTAATAGGCTCCTTACCACTGGACACATAATGCTTACAAATAGGAAAGTAGAACATTTAATTGCTTATTTCATCATCTGCCAGTTTGGGCCAGTTATATAAATTTTGTGATGTTGATCAAAATATATTTTAAAAATTCAATTCTTTAAAAGTCTTTCAATACATCTTCATTTTCGTAATATGTGTTAGGTGAATGTGTAGACATTGTTCTAAAATTTACTTGATGCCTAAAATTATAATTCCTATCATTAAAACAGACAGGAAGTATTGGGGAGTAGGGTCAACATTTTTTTCAATTAAGTGTAAAATAATTTTTCTGGCTGACACAAATGATACTACATATATTTGTATATTCTTGCCTTTCAAAAGTTGAATTTTTTTTAATTTCTTCACTTCAGGTTATTGTTTATTTCTTCCTCAAATGGACTTCACTTCTCCCATAGTTTTATTCATTACATCTGATGCATAAGCAATCATTTTCTGAAGAATGATGCTTAGACTGTAAGCTATAACAGAGACCTAAACAATGTCCCTGGCAATATGCAATAGCTACCACGGGCAGTTTAAAACCTGGGGGAGGAAAATAATTTACCAGGTCCAGGAAAATCACTATATTTAGCTATATAGGTAAATCTACCTATATAGCTTTATTTACCTATAAAATATAGCTATATTTAGCTATTTTGGAATAAGTTTCTGTTTTATTATGAAAAGCAGACAAAAAGTCGCATGTAAAGAATGGCTGATATATTTTTTAAAAGGTTTGATAAAAACAACCTAGGGCATAGACAGTAAAAACATTGCCTCTTATAAACACTTTTTAACCAAAAAAAGCATCTCTATTGTTTGGATAGCTGGACATGCGGTGAGGCATGACTAAGTGTGATTGCCTTGCATTGTGCTCAATTATTACCAATCAATTATCTTGTTGACCAAAATTGCTTTTCTTTGTTAAAGTAGCTGCTTACTCACAGATTAACTGTTATACATAGCCCCAAAACTTTTAAACTTTTGATTGCAATTGCGCAAAAGGAGAAACATTTTTGTAAGTGGTTTTTTTGTGAATTGTTTTCAGTCCATTTTAAAGTTGAAAACTAATACTGCCTCATTATGCGACTTTTTGTCTGCTTTTCATAAAACAGAAACTTATTCCAAAATAGCTAAATATAGCTATATTTTATAGGTAAATAAAGCTAAATAGGTAGATTTACCTATATAGCTAAATATAGTGATTTTCCTGGACCTGTTTACAGTTACTTTTGAAACGAATACATAATTATCTCACCAGCATGTCATTGTGCAACAAAGTCGTCAGCATTTAATTTGTCCTTTGAACGGGTGAAACGTTTTGAATGGTACTCTTATCGATGAATTTTACACTAAACCATGCTAAATTCTTGGATCTAGCTTTATTTACCCGCCGTTTTATCTAAAAACCGGAAGTGCGAGTTCGTAAATTTGAAATCTCGATCCCGACTCAAATTTGACATCGGAAAGAAAAAAATTGTTTTATTTTTTTCTAAAAGTTCAAAACCTTGAGCGGAGGGTTTGAAAATAAAATAAATCCTGGCCTTAGATATGTAATTAGATCATTAGCATATTAACCAAGAGCAAAGGATAAGATGTTCAAAGAATTCATACATTTCACTATATTAGAGCCCCACCCTAAAACAAGAACCCCTGACCCGGCCTGGGGCCATAAAATTCACAATTTTGGTAGAGGCACTCTTGCTTATCATAACTATGTACTTAGTTAGTTTATTAAATACCCAGGAGCAGAAAACAAGATTTTCAAAGAATTAATGTATTTTCACTATATAATCAATAGAGCCCCGCCCTAAAACAAGAACCCCTGACCCTGGGGCCATAAATTTCACAAATTTGGTAGAGGCACTCTTGCTCATCATAACTATGTACTTAGTTGGTTTATTTAATACCCAGGAGCAGAGAAGAAGATTTTCAAAGAAATAATGCATTTTCACTACCTACTTATTTAGCCCTGCCCTAGCTCTAGAACCGCTGACCCTGGGGCCATGAATTTCACAATTTTGGTAGAGGACTCATTGCTGATTACAATCATGCAAACAGTTTGACTGCTTGATGTCCAGGAGTAAAGAAGATTTTTAAAGATTGCACTAATTTTAGTGGTTTTGGCCCCACCCCTCAGGCCCCAGGGGGGCAGGGATCATGAAATTCACAATTTTTGTTCCCCGTCACCCATAGATGCTTTGTATCAAATTTGGTTGAAATTGGTTCAGTGGTTGCAGAGAAGAAGCTGAAAATGTTCAAATGTTAACGCACGACGCACGACGAACGACGAACGACGCACGACGAACGACGACGGACGAAAACAGATAGCAATAGGTCACCTGAGTTTACTCAGGTGACCTAAAAATGTAAATTTACAGTTGATTAGGCAGAAACACCTTGAAAGCTGCCACCCCTCTCCGATCAACACACACACGCACACAAACACACCCTATTTGCCTGTTTTTGGAAATAAGCCTAGTTGGCAAAGTTAAGATAAAACATCTTTTGTAAATGATAATTTTAAATTTGTTCTTGTACTATAAATGTATCACATTGGGCTTGCGTCACGTAACCAACTTAAGTACTAGTTTTACCATTATCATTTTAGATTGGACTGCACGTGCAGTACTAATGTGGTGTAAACATCATTGCATATATGTCAGTAGGAATCATTTTGTGTTTAACTTGGATTATGATTCATGAAGTTTACGGGACCTATGACAGTCGGTAAGTACAAGAGTTGGTATAGATTTGGGTAAAATAGTCTGAAATGCAACTGGTTAGGTTAAAGTTTAAAGAATCAAAGGTCATCCGATGCTGCAATAAGACGAATTTCACATTCTGAAGAGTTATAATGCCCGTTTTGGACGTTACATTCAGTTACAAGATACAGAATTTTTTTCTGGGAGGGAGGGGGATTTAAACCAGAATTTCCTGAGAAGCAAAAAAAAAAAAAAAAATTAGAAGTTATGGTGGTCTCTGTTTTCTAGGGTGGAGGGCATCCAAAGTCATTTTTATTTGCTTCAGTATAGATTATAGTCCTGCAAATTCCAGGGGGGGGTCTCCAATCCACTCCCTGTCCCTGTAATGACAAATGATCATGTGACTCCTAAGTAGGCTAGTAGGAATTTTTTTCCATTTGACTATACATAATTTTTTTGTGTTATGTTATGTAAATTTAATGGTATAAAGGTTGGGAACCCCTGGAGGTCATCCCCACTCTCCTAATGAACTGGATGAAATGTTCACAATATGACTGCATTAAATTAAATAAAAGTGCATCAATGATAAGATTGCTTGACATTTTATTCATCAACCTATCCTCCTAGAATTACATGATTAGGAATGAAAATCATTCAAAGAGATGGATCACATTAAAGTATTTGTATATATATAAACTTGTAAAAAT
>NW_026938052.1:0-11596 GCF_032062105.1 Saccostrea cuccullata | reverse complement strand
AACCAATTTTATGAAATGTACTTTACATTTGATGAATTGTAAAAAACAAAGAAAACTCAAGAAGTGACGTTTTGCATAATGATGATTTTATTTGCAATTATAGAAGAAAAATCAGAAAGCCATCAAAGTTCAACTTTTCAGGCATTACTTATACTTGAATTTGTCAAAAAAATCATTTAGTTGGTGCAATAAACTTTAAAACAAATATGCACTGACAGGTAGATGGATAGCAATTACTAAAATCGACATTATCTTAGAATGGATAGCTGTTACCTTGGTTGAAGATGTACTTGAGGCATACGGTTGTAAAGTTATCTGTGTTTGACAAGAGAACAATATAAGTGGGACGTAATCAGGCAACAAATATATTTTGTCTCCCTTATGGAACTTGATTATTATTCCAAAGACAGTTGTTTGTGCTTTTAAGAATATGAATCAAGGACAAGGTTTTAAAATATATATTTTGAAGGTCATGAACTTTTTGCATTAATGTTGAAGGATAACATTTTAAGAAAGGAACATCATGAACTTTTTTGTATTAAAGATGAGAGAGATCGATAATCAAGGACAACACTTTTAAAAAGATAATTTGAAGATCATGATCGAACTTATTGCACTGGACATGCTTGAGATGAAGGATTTCAAAACCTAGTTTATGATCTCAGTTACATAGATAAATATGATGTAGACACCATTCACATAGCTATTTATCAACTTTATGGAATGTGTCGTTAAAGATTCCTTTTGGTTCAATGATTTGCGACAAAAATAAAGTCTTCTGAATTGCTAAACAAATTGATATATGTATACTGAAAAAAAAAAAAAAAACACCTTACCATTTGCAAGCCAGCCTGTCTTTTGCAAACATACATAGCTTTCACCATCTCTGTGTGTTTTCAGAAAAATACTTGAGAAGTTGGGTGGGGTGTGAGAATTTCAGGGGTCAAATACAGATTCTTATGGAACGCCAACACTGCCTTATAGCATACAACTATGCATTTATTATGTCAATTTATGATTACGTGATGTGAACATATCTTTACGTTATGTCAATTCTTTATGAGATTATGTAAAAATATCTTTACATCATGTCAATGCTGCATTACATGAAGTAAATACACCCTTTCATGATGTCAGCACTTCATAACTTGAAGTCGAAAATTCATTATGTGAAGCGATAACGTGTTTACATTGTGTTAAAACTTTATTACGTGAAATGAATGTTTCTTTAGATCATTTCATTTCTTTAATATTGAGAGGTCAAAATTGCATTACGTCAAGTGAATTGTGTTTTATAATTAAACTTTAAGTTATCATTACATGAAGTCAAAAATCCATTCCTTTTCGAGAGTGTATATTTTTATTATATCAAAGCATTATTACATGATATGGGTTTATCTTTATTTTACGGCGAGAGCATCATGATGTGAGGTGAACACATCTTACCTTTATGTCAGTGCTTTATTACGTGGTGTAAAAAGTGTATGACATTATGTGAACATATCTTTATATTACTAGTATATCAACACTTTATCACATTATGTCAAAACTCTAATCCGTGATGTGGATATATAATTACGTTATGTCAACTCTTTCTTATGTGATCTTAAAATATCTTTATATTGTGTTAACTCTTTATCATGTTGATTCCAAAAGTGCATTACCTGATGTAAAAATACATTTACATTATCTCAAAGCTGTATATCTGGTATAAAATGAATGTTGACGACCGTGTTTTTATGACTGGTAAGAGGGGGGGGGGTCCTGATTGATACGGAAGAATTAGAGGCACAAAATATCAACCACCCTCTTTTCCCAAACATAACTTTACAATAGAAAATGTAATGTTCATTGAAAGTACAGCCCCCACCCCCACGTTTTGTTGAAGTATAGTCCACTGAGGGTAATGTAGTATATCTGACAAAAAAATTAGGACTGATCGAAGTTGGACCCCCTCCCGAAATAGGATTTTCGGTCTTGAAGTAGACAATTTTTTTTTTGGCTTCTCAAGTTTTTTTTGGGCGAATATTTTTTTTCTGGCTAGCCTCCCCCCTCCTTTCGAAAAAGATGAATACGTCACGCACTGGAAATTAGTAATTTTTTCAACTATTCCAGGGCCAGAATTCTATTACAAAAAATCTACCAATCCCTCATCTAAATCAATTGAATATGCCTTAGTAAGCATGCATGAACACATATCAGTAGCGGATATGAGAATCTTCGACAAAAAAAATTGTCCAAGCCTGAAGGGGGACGGTTTATGGTTGGAGACCAAGGGGGGAGAGCAGAGAAGCTCTCAGGCTTTATAGTTTTATAAAAAAAAGTTTTCAACTTAATTCAGCTAAACTTAATGTGAAACTAATGCAATGTCCTACAAAGTAAAACCAATAAATTTATTAATTTTTTGTACATGTAGATTTTGGTCTCTAAAGATGGTAGGGTGGGATTTCCCCCTCCCCCAACCCACCAGTGCACGTGTGTTATACGATGTGTTTACACTTAAAAAAAAAAGGAAAGTTCAAGACTGATAAAAAAAAATTATGACAATGTTCTTAGTAAGATCAGAAGTTTAAGACTTTTATCCAAAAAAAAAAACAAACAAACAAACAAATAAACAAAGAACAATTCAAAATAAAAAGAAAAAAAATTGCTGCACGACTCATAATATTTGATTTATTTAATTATCAGATTAAAGTAAACGCCATTGAATTTCGACGTGACTTTAATTCACAGTCGCAGTGTTAAGGCTTTGCACGTTTCAAGATTGTCAATCCTTTGTCGCTTAAAATTTTTATTTAAAGATGCCATTCCCAAATCGCTGAGATTTCTTCTACGGCAATTTTCTCTCCCGCCGATTTTAGTGCTCTCGGAACGCGGAAAATACAATCGGAATTCCTCGGATGACTCGTACCTCGCACATAACGTTTGAATGGAGCGTAGCGGAGTCAGCCGAGGATTGCCGATTGCGGAAAATACGGTATGCTCATATAAAGGCCGAGGATACCCGTGTTCGCATAACGTAATAGTGAATCGACATAATGTAGTAGTGTGAGTTAATATCATAAAGAATTGACATAATGTAATGATAGGTTAACACAATGTAATTGTTGTTTAATTAAATGTCATGAACAGTAAACATAACGAAATGCAAGAATGTGTAAATGTCTTAAAGTGTTGACATAATGTAAAGGAAGGTTTACACGATGCAATAGTAGTGTGGGATAATATCATAAAGAATCGACACAATATAATGGAAGGTTGACACAATGCAGTAGTAGTGTGGGTTAATGTCATAAAGAGTTGACATAATATAAAGGAAGGTTGACACAACGCAATAGTAGTGTGAGTAAATGTCATAAAGAGTTGACATAATGTAATGGAAGGTTGACACAATAAAATAATAGTGGGAGTAAATGTCATAAAGAGTTGACATAATGTAAAGGAAAGTTCACACAATGCTATAGTAGTATGAGTTAATATCATGTAGAGTTGACATAATGTAATAGAAGGTTAACACAATGTAATAGTTGTGTGAGTAACTGTCATATGGAGTTGACATAATGTAATTGAAGGTTTGACGCAGTGCAATTGTTGTGTTCTGCTATAAGGCAGTGACGGCGTTCCATAGATTCTGATTCGAGGGGTGTTTCTAATACCGCAGAGTATCACCTTACAAAACCTAGCAATGCTGACCCAGCTCAAACTGCCAGCAAATCAAAAGTCGCATCTCCACATTTGTTGATCCTGAAAATCCTTGAAAGATGAGTAACAATGGTAAAGGGCGAGCCTCTGGTGTCTTTAAGTATTTTTTGAATATGTGGCTGAGGAAAGGAAACTCCAAACAGAAGAACATTGGACCTCTGAGTCTATATAGCTAGGGTGTTTCTGCATGGCTTATCAAGGAAAGTTAAATTTTCATGAATGCGGAAACCCAGGTTCACAAATGGGATAAATGTGGTGGGGTGAATTTTGAAGAAATACTTCTTATCCTTCATCATTATCATCTTTAAAACTATAAATTGGAATTTGAAAGAATTTTACAAAATATAGCAGTCCCTTTCTCTATAGATCAAGCTATATTACAAATCTTGTATAGACCCCATTTTATTTATTAGCATTTTGTTTTCCCTGATAAAGAGCTTTCTATTCTGATAGGTTAAGAAAAAGAACGATATTTATTACATGTACATCATGTAAGAGCAGATATTACAAGCAGGTCTTCTGTCGATTGAGTGTTTCAAGAATGCCAAGAATGAAAATGACACTTGAACACTGACAATGTCCTTGTACTGGGAAGGACACACCAGGTAACATAGAAGTACGTTTTATATATGATCCATCATTCATCGTCCGAAGAAGCGGCATTGAAGAGTTGGATAAATAACGCATGTACATATGATATATGTACATATGATATATTGACTTCACATTTAAGGCCATTCCATGACATCGACCTCTTTCCGTGAGAGGGAAGAGAAAATGAGAGTACAATGTACAATTGTTTAAAAATTAAGGTTTCTTGATCATTTGTCATTGGTTGGGAACTGGAAGCTTATAGTAGGTGGAGCGCTCGCTGCGTGATCGGAAGGTCGTGTGTTCGAATCAAGGTCCGTGACTGACCAAAAATCGACTTTTAAAAAAGGGCAACACATGTTCCTACGTGAAGCGCTCGGCTTTTTGAGGTGAAATTGGTGGGTCTTTCGAATGAAACCTCAAAAACCTAGTCCACGTGTTATGGTAAAATACATATATTTGACGTTGAACCCTCACTGCTCCAGTGGCTCTGAGCGCCGAGTACGGATATTTTGAAGACCCTCACCATTATATGGCAAGATCTCAATGTGAGTGATAAATTCTCGAATCAGATATAAAAACAACATTCCATAGGCGTAGTCACGGGGTGGGGGGGGGGCAGCGGGGGCACTAGCCCCCCCCCCACTTTCAGATTGGGGGGGGGGGGGGGAGTATGTCTGTCCCCCCCCCCCACTTTTTAATGAAGAACAAAATCACAGCTATTTTGAAATAATATTAAACCTCATTTTATGGCATTTTTTTAATGTTCAACAACTGAGTAAGCATTTCTCTTGAAGTAATAGTATAATATAGTAATGTAATATAGTAATTAAATCGTCAAGACCCCCCCCCCCCCCCGAAATAGGATTTTCGAGTTTGGGGAACTTTCAATCTTGTTTTTTTTTTTTTTTTTGCTTGTCAAAGAATTTCTGGAGTTGAGCCCCCCCCCCCCACTTTTAAGTTTGTGACTACGCCTCTGGATTCAAAGCAATTCACTGGTTGTGTTAACTAGATGCATAGTCAAGAAGCCTCGGCAGCGGGAAAGACTAGTCTTCGTTTGCTGGTTATAAATTTTCTGACCAGATGTCTTGCTGTATCGATCAAAACATAATTATAATGTAAACAATAACATACTCTCAAATCTATATAGTATAAAATACTCAGTACTCTGTTGGTATCAGTACAAATATTATATTACAAGGCACAGAAAACAAGGGATAGATATTGTAACTGCGAATAAATATCGGTACTTTGCTTGTCCTTCCTGCAATATTGCTACTTAACGTAGTCACGTTGCAGGAAAATGATCCGATAATAAAACAAGAGAGCTAGGGACCACATCACTCACCTGAGCAACTGGCTAGGTAAAAGCAAAAATTGGAATTGAAAAGTTTAAATATATTATAAAAATGGGTTTTGGGGCACAGGCACTTGTTTCTGTAATAAATTTTTGACCCATAGTATAATAATAACACATTAAGGTATCTAACTCCGATTTACACCGAGTACCCCCCCCTTCCCTTAGAATCGCGCTCATTTACACTTTCAGAGGAAATGCACGGGTAAACTGTTTATACCTATATCTTCTACGATAATTTATCTATACAACCATATCTGGCATGCTTGTCTTTATTTTCTTTTATCTCCGTAATCAGCGTCAAAACTCTGCTCGCCGAGTGGAAAGTAAAACTGTACCATAGAATTGTATGTTATAGTCTCTGGCAAAGAATCAGACCTCGAATTTGATTGGCTAAAATCTGTTTCTAAAATTACACCGGAAAAACCGGAAAAACATCGTAGCGTTTTTATGGAAAATAAGACTCTATGAAGTTTTATTAATTCAATGCAATATTTAAAATCTGGGATTGAATTTTTAAACCCACGCATTCTTAAATTTTTCTCTTTGCCCGAGATTAGAACATACAATTCTATGGTACAGTTTTACTTTCACTGAAAGTGTAAATGAGCGCGATTCTAAGGGAGGGTGGTACTCGGTGTAAATCGGAGTTAGATACCTTGTGTTATTATTATACCTTGGGTCAAAAATTTATTACAGAAACAAGTGCCTGTGTTCTGGGGAGAGGTGTTTAAACCTTAAATCTTAAAAAGTAGTTAAATGAAGATTTTTTTTAAAATCCTATGTATTCCTATGTTAAACTTTGATACCCCATTGTGGCCCCACCCTACCCCCGGGGGTCATGATTTGAACAAACTTGAATCTACACTACCTGAGGATGCGTCCAACGTGAGTTTCATCTTTCCTGGCCCAGTGGTTCTTAAGAAGAAAATTTTTAAAAGATTCCATTAATTTTTCACTAATTCATATTTATATCCCCTTGGAAGAAGACGTGGTCCTTCATTTGAACAAACTTGAATCACCTTCACCCAAGGATACTTTGTGGCAAGTTTGATTGAAATTGGCCCAGTAGTTCTTGTAAATCTGAAAAGTTGCACCGACCCCAACAACAACGACGACGACAGACAATGGACAAATTTCTATCAGAAAAACTAACTTGAACCTTCGGCTCAGGTGAGCTGAAAAGAATTTCGTTAGTTTAGATTATATCAATGAGGACACTATAACCAATGATCGTATTGCAGTGTGTCGAGAATTTATAGAATAGAACCAAATGTTACTTAAAAACAAAAACTTTCTTATAGATATTATTCAAGTGTATTGCGCATGTAGCAAATCTCATTTGGTGGCAAGGCCCAAGTTATATCAGGTATGTTTAACATTTCCTTCTCATGTAAATAATTAGAATTAAGTGTTGAATATATTTTGAAATTTAACTTTATCAAATATATTAAAAAAATAAACAAATTAGAGAGCATTTTACTGTTGGTAGTTTCACTACTTTCAAGAAATGTCTTTTATTTCAATTTTTTTCCCTTGTCTTTTTCCATGGAATTTGCTTTTGTTATTAGGTGCAGCTGAAGTCAGTAACTGTGAACTAGCGTATTGTCATGTTGTAAATTTTGTATAGATACTGCCACACGGTAAATTCAAAATTTACAACATTACAGTTATTTGCGTGTGAGAAATCCATGCGAGTACCGCGAGCCTTTTCTGTTCACGAATAAATGCCGCCGCGAATAATTACTTTTTTTGCAAGGAGGGGATGTTAGGGGATGGGGAACACTGGAGAGTTGGGTAAGAGTTAGGAATTTTCATTTCTGTTCCGTTTTTAGCCGGGCTTATTGCTCAAAGAGCAATTGCCGGCTTATGTGATCCTGCTCAAGGCAGGATGTTAACCCTATAGTCGCCATTTCAAAGTTACGTGCAAAAATAGAGTTCTTACTCTCAACCGCTTTTGAGATAATACAAACGCTAAATAAAGCAACAAAAATAAAACGAAGTTTTATCTATATAAAATAAACATTAGTAGTTATGACTTTGAAAACTTCATAAGTCAAAGAACATAGTTCATTAGCGTAAGGATTTTTGATTAGTCAGCCCCCGGGCTGACTAGTTACGTTAGGATGAAACTGCAAGTGCGCTTGCGTTAATCGGAATTCTGGGAAAAAGATTTGCACAATTTTCTCCAACCAGAGGGCGTGCTTCTTCACGCACACTCACGACCTCGATCTATTTATAGACTGCATTGTTCTTCGTCGTTCTCGACGTAAATTAATGACATAGACTGTTCAGCTTCTAGATGGGATATTTGTCAGTTTTTAAATGATACTATGAAAATATTTCATTGCCTCTAATAGAAGATAAGTACATTTATTCCATCAATCGCCATTGTGTATTCCTCTGGATGCCTGATGCAAGAGTTAGACTCCCTCTATCAATATTCAATACCTTGCATAAGACATGCACGGGTCGGAATTCACACAACAATCCACTTGCCACAAAGGTCCCAAAATAGTAAAAATTAAAAAAAAAAAAGAAAGAAAGATCAATTTCTTTTTCACTCTAATGATGGAAGTTATGAAAACATCAGAAGACCACTGTAAGGCAGTAAATTCTTATAATTTACATGATGATAGACGTGCAAGTGCCGCTTGTGCACGTGAACCGCGCCCACATGTGAGAAATTGACCACAGTGGAAATGCGATAGCTGGGAGAACTGTAATGATTTATAGACAGGGTCACCCCCCCCCCCCAATGAAAGGAGAGGGTGGAGATGGATTCCAGTTTTTTAATCTATAGTTTTGCTATGATGGTAGACATCATCAGACATTTTGTGTACATGTATACGTACTGCTTGTATAAACATATTTTGAATTTCCATTTTAAATTGTTTTCCGTAGCGTTCATTACTTATTTGGAAGCAATTCTTTTCTTTCCTAATAACACTAAAATGGATGCTCAAACTTAGAAATGGAATTAAATATACATGCAGTATGCCCCCCCCCCCCTCCCCTCCACATCATGCATTGCCTCGAAATGCACAAATGAAAACTGTTATTTAATAATATTTTTAAAAATCTCTCACAAAGTCTACCTTCCTTGTATTCATCATAATAAATATCATTTTTATAGAATTTAACGTGATCTTAGTTGCCATGGTGGCTTTTGTTCATTTACCGGTATAAGATGAACTTTCTCTGATGTCTGCGGCTCTGCGCCGAAGAGAATTTATTGGAGATCATTGTAATGATCAAGATGCAGAATTAAAAAAAAAATTATGCTATGCTTTATCATTTATTATGTACAGCATTATGTTACAAATTCGAAACGATTTCAAGAATTTAACTTTTCTTACAATGGTATTCATTACAATTAAGGAACACAACATGATGGATAGATCAAATCATAAACCTTTACAAAACAAGAAAGAAACTTTCTGTATTCCAGTGGCTGACGCTCAGCTTTTTTTTAAAAAAGCTAACCTTGTAATCAGTGTTACCGTAGTTCTCTATACATATGAGGTAAAGCAGGAGAGGGAACCAGACTGGCCTGTTTGTTTACATTCAGCTGCGGTACCAGATTAATTCTGATTCTGACAAAAACGGACCGTGGTATTAGGATTGAAAAACTCACTGTCAGTGTCTTATCATTTATATTGATAGTTTTAAAATAATTTTTTCATCAGAATATAAACGTGATTAATGTAAGAAACTCATTCTACTTTGTAAATGAGCCCGGCTCTATGTACTTCTGAGTACTTTGATTCTTGGTACTAGTTAGGCAGTGGTTAGGTCTAGTATGGCGTCCCGATAGGGCCATTCGCTAGCGCAAAGGGACAAAACGCTAGCGCAAAAAAGTGGACGGCGCGTAGTTTCTAAATCATTTGTACACTTTTTAACACCGGCGAGTACTTTACAACACACAACACGAAGTCAAGTTAACGTAACTTTACACAGCATGCCGTCGTGCTAACCAACAATAGATTGCGTTGGTTGTTAGCCTGACGGCGCGTTGGGTAAAGTTGTGATAACATGACGGCGTTTGTATGTTGGCGCGATGGTATGATGTGAGCAACGCGCTAGCGTATTGTCACTTATTGTCACTTTTGCAAATGGCCCTATCGGGACATTATAGTCTAGCTTGTATATAGGCAATGGAGGTGCCTGATGGTTGGATACAAGACAGGACCAGTTGCTCTCATTTCATTTCCCGGAAAGTTTTACATTTAAGTTATAGCTATATAACCAAAATCAACCAAAACACTCAAGCACGGACGCTTTGCTGTGGGAAGTTGTTTCCTCACACTTAGTTTTCATTTGCCAAGTATTTTTAAGATTGTTCTCTATATGTATATTTTCAGATTACAAATGGAATCAAATGAATTGAAACTAGGTCAACATTTCATCCAATGTAAGCACTGCGGGCAGCCAGCCACACATTACTGCAGAAAATGTGCATGCAGCGTGTGCCATTCTTGCTTATCTGATCACTTCCGCTGTACCAGTGAAAACTGTCGCTAGTGCTCAGTGTCGCTCTGAAAAAAGCGGTAGCCGTGCAATTCGACACTCGTATAATTAGACCCAGAGAAAGTTGTAATCGCCTCATATAGACGCAATTAGTGTTTAAAATAAGTAAAATCGAAGTAATAAAGTTCCAAGACTGTTAAAGAATTCTGTTTTTTTTTATATTTTCAGCAAAATCTTGAAAAATAAGTGTTTGACATTCTATGCTATTGCATCGCGATCGGCATCTGATCTGGGCTTTCATGTGATACTTCATCTCTAAAATTACATAAGAAGAAGTGCAATATATGACTAATTTAATTAGATATTTATTAATTGACTGAAAAAAAACTATTTGGGAAAAGAAAGCGACAACAGAAGTGTACTATAAACTGTTTAATGTTTTTAAACATCGAGATCGGCATCCAACTTAATCAGCTGTTTGCAGTCGAGAGAACAAAATTATGATTACTAAAAGTAAACTCGCAATCAAAACCGATCTATTGTAAGTAAGACAGTATTTTAACAAGATAAAATTAAAATAATTATCGTTTGTTTTGCCGATAAATGTAATGTTAGACACAAGTAAGGTTAAATTATGGTCTCGCCACTTGCAACCAGTATAAAATACTTCAAATAAAGTTGTGACGCGAATTTCCTCTTTTATTGAGGTTTTAATGTGTCTATAATGCTGAAAAGTTTTTTTTTCTTGTACACAAAGACTAATGTGGATTTTCCTTATGATATGTTTAGGTGTTAACATTCTCTGTCATAAATTAAAAACTGAGCAGTTTTCAATCATTTTTCATCATATACTTTTTGGTTAGATGAGTTCTGTTCACATTGATTCATTATATGTTCAATGATGATCCATGATAGGTGACATTCAGTAAATTCCGTCCATTTAAGCAAAGGGACTTAATTATGATAAAGTAGTAATATCATTTATAGTGATATAGCATCTTTTTTTGAAAGTGTGTGTGGTGGAGGGGGGCTTTCAATGAACACTTTTAATACAGTAAAACTTTAAGTTATGTCTGGAAAATAGTGGGGGAGCACACCCCCGGCCCCCTGTTGCTACGTGACTGATTTACTAAAAAAGAATATTACTTTGTGAAATTTTCTGATTGGTAAACTCATATATTTTAAAATAATTTGCTTAATTGTAATGAATAAAATAAGTTTTTTTTGTAATACAATAATTTGAATGTTTGTCATAAACATAAAACACATTTATTTCAATAACCATTATTCTGAATATTCAACAATATAAATATCTAAATGCAAAAATAAATAATTATTTTTATATATATATGGATGCATTTTAGTTTTGATATAAAGTCTATACAGAAGTCCATTTGAGTCATCTTTGGCTCCATTTGGGTAAATCAACACACCGTTCGGTAAGATGCAATGTCACTGAAATATTGTCAATGTTGG